>NC_064283.1:14035557-14036703 GCF_019186545.1 Solanum stenotomum | reverse complement strand
AATTCTAGGCCAAGACTTGAATCGGCAAAACTAAGAAATGGTGCCCTTTCATAAGTCTAGCTTTCCTAAGTAAATGTAAAACCATGAAATCGGTAGACCTAATGGTGGTAGCCCTTCTCATGTGTGAAATGATGAACCTTGGACCGGCAGGCTTAAGGCACACTTAATGAAAAATCGATTGGCCTAAGGCTCCCTTCCAGGGGGATTTAATGAGCTATCCTTATGAACCTTGATTGGCCATGACTAAGAAATGGGGCCTTTCTTGGGAAGAGGTACTATGAGTTGGTTGAACTAGAAAAGGAACCTTCTCTAAGTACATATGTGATTGAATACTCTATGGGAAACAAGGCTAGCACCGAGTGGATGTGGTTAGGAAGGTGGCCTAGTTAAGTATTAGATTAGGCACGATGAACTTCCTTGGACATCCCCTAAACCATGTGCCTACAAGGGTTGCTTACTAGTTCTACCTTTGGCAAGTAGAACAACCTCCACGGAGTAGGATAGACTCCGGATTCCATACCTAGCTAGTATGGTCTATGTCGGTTATGCCTATTCCCATCATGTGGGATGTGCACTCTAGTTATTGGATAGGTTCTATAACGTGTAGGTAATAGTTTGGGATGCTATCTACACATGGCACGAGTAGGCTTTGAAGATACTAAAGTGAGTTCCCTAAGTCTAACGACTATTATGTGAAAGTCCCCTTATGTGCTTGAATGTCTCCAAAATGGTTTCTTAAAGAATGTTGGCCTATTGATGTTATGTTGTAAAGGAAATGTCCTTATCTAAGGTAATCTTGAGGAACACTTAAGTGTGCTTGAAGAGGTTGTATGGGCGGTCACTTCTTGTCTTACTCAAGTGTGTCTTAAGATTATATTAGGTAGAGGTCCTATGGTAATGAAATGACATGTGTTCTTTTAAAGTTAAGCATGAGTTGTATATGGACATATGTTGGTTATATGTATGGTGGGCTATGGTCTTATATGTTAATGTTGACTTGTATTATGTCTCTTATACTTGTAAAGGAAAGGTTTTATCAAATTGATATGAAAGCATTTATTCTTTGAAATTGTCCTTTTTGACATGTTTTTGCATGGTCTCCATACTTAGTACTTAATTGTGCTAACCCCTTTCTTTCCCTTTTTT
>NC_064283.1:13806858-14031983 GCF_019186545.1 Solanum stenotomum | reverse complement strand
CCCTTTCATAAGTCTAGCTTTCCTAAGTAAATGTAAAACCATGAAATCGGTAGACCTAATGGTGGTAGCCCTTCTCATGTGTGAAATGATGAACCTTGGACTGGCAGGCTTAAGGCACCTTTAATGAAAAATCGGTAGGCCTAAGGCACCCTTCCAAGGGGATTTAATGAGCTATCCTTATGAACCTTGATTGGCCATGACTAAGAAATGGGGCCTTTCTTGGGAAGAGGTACTATGAGTTGGTTGAACTAGAAAAGGAACCTTCTCTAAGTACATATGTGATTGAATACTCTATGGGAAACAAGGCTAGCACCGAGTGGGTGTGGTTAGGAAGGTGGCCTAGTTGAGTATGAGATTAGGCACAATGAACTTCCTTGGACATCCCCTAAACCATGTGCCTACATGGGTTGCTTACTAGTTCCACCTTTGGCAAGTAGAACAACCTCCACGGAGTAGGATAGACTCCGGATTCCATACCTAGCTAGTATGGTCTATGTCGGTTATGCCTATTCCCATCATGTGGGATGTGCACTCTAGTTATTGGATAGGTTCTATAACGTGTAGGTAGTAGTATGGGTTGCTATCTACACATGGCACATGTAGGCTTTGAAGATACTAAAGTGAGTGCCCTAAGTCTAACGACTATTATGTGAAAGTGCCCTTATGTGCTTGAATGTCTCCAAAATGGTTTCTTAAAGAATGTTGGCCTATTGATGTTATGTTGTAAAGGAAATGTCCTTAACTAAGGTAATCTTGAGGAACACTTAAGTGTGCTTGAAGAGGTTGTATGGGCGGTCACTTCTTGTCTTACTCAAGTGTGTCTTAAGATTATATTAGGTAGAGGTCCTATGGTAATGAAATGACATGTGTTCTTTTAAAGTTAAGCATGAGTTGTATATGGACATATGTTGATTATATGTATGGTGGTCTATGGTCTTATATATTAATGATGACTTGTATTATGTCTCTTATACTTGTAAAGGAAAGGTTTTATCAAATTGATATGAAAGCATTTATTATTTGAAAATGTCCTTTTTGACATGTTTTTGCATGGTCTCCATACTTAGTACTTAATTGTGCTAACCCCTTTTTTTCCCTTTTTTGAACTAAAGTGTAGGGATTTGGAGAAGATGACATGTCATGGCTTTGATATGTTTCTATGTGTTGAAGATGAAGACTTGGTGAGTCCTCATAGATTCAAGGACAATACCCAATACGTTCTTTTATGTCTTTTATTATTGTTTAAGTTGTGTACGGGATTAGTCCCGAAATTTGTACTCTAAAGTATTAGATGGTTTTGAGACATCATGTATAAAGTCTAGAAAGTCTTCCGCTTGCTATTGTTTTTTTTAATGAAATGTTTTCTTGGTAAAGAAAGTTTTTAATTCCTTATGGTTTTAGTGTCTATGCGATGAATGAATGCTAAGAGGCTTGTATTAGACCTTTTTGAGGTCGAGTACGCCGGTTACGACTAGGGGGTGATCCCGGGTCGTGACATGAACTCTCTCAATACTTGGGTGGGCAGGTATCGTATAGAAAGCTTCTTAAGGGTTAGAAGAAATCCCTATTTATAGAGATTTTTTCCTAGTTCAAGGAGGAGAGAAAACACCATTTCTTTCCTTAGAATAGAAAAAAACATGTACTTCTCCCTTTCCTTAGAATAGAAAAAGACATGTACTTCTCCCTTTCCTTAGAATAGAAAAAGACACATACTTCTTCATTTCCTTAGAATAGAAAAAGACATGTACTTCTTTCTTTCCTAAGAATAGAGAAAGACACATACTTCTCCCTTTCCTTAGAATAGAGAAAGACACATAATTCTCCCTTTTCTCCTTAGAATAGATTTTGAGTTCTAGTTAAATATGAGCACGGTAGGGACCACTGAATTGATTACTGAGGCTTCCTATTATGGAAATAATTTCAAATAATTAATTTGAATTATTCTTACCATAATAAATTACAAATAATTCCACTAGAAATTCGTAATTACACTCCTCTATTTATATTTCAAAATTCTTCATTAAACATATATGTAATTCCCCATGTTAAGATTATAGCTACTAATCAATAAATGAATTAGTGAAGAATTTAATTCAATGATCAATTTCCTTTAGAGCACTTCTTAACTTATTCCATGTGTTAGATTCATAAATCCACTTGCAAGGTTTAACATGGTGAAAACTTATAAGCTTCTCAAAAGGCATATCATCAATCTCTATATCAAGACATGGATTCCGTTAACTAATTTATTATTTCATCAATATCTATTATCATCATCCAATCTACCAGGCATATTGACCCATCTTAGAATCTCACCTTTTAATAAATCAAAACGATAATTAACATACAGATCATAATAGTTATAACATAATTAGGAATATAAGTACATTTAATAGTTTAGAAAATATATTTTTGACTGTCATTATAAACCAACTATCTCTACTCGCTCCCGTTCAATACTTACAAAATGCACTAGCACAAGAAGTTGGAACTATACCATTCTCATAATCAAGATAAACTACATATAATCTTGTGCTACAATCGTACCAATGACATGTCCAATTCCCATCTTAGATTGTGAACAAAAAACTTTATACTAATTATAAGAACTGATGATTTAATCCTTTGTGTATAAGCTAAAACTTTATACACTAAATCATCTACTATATAAGAAAACAGACACCATAAACAAATATATGATCTATTAAAAATGAATAAATATTTATTCTATAATAAATACTATATCTAAACATTTGGTTAATAGTATATATCCCAACAATCTCTCACTTAGACTTTTAACCATCACGATTGTTATAATGTACTATATCTAAATGCATGGTTAATAGTATATTCCCTAACAATCTCCCACTAAGATATTTAATCTTGAAAATTGTTAGATTATTATTTCTAAGCACATGGTTAATAGTATTTACCCTAACTATACTCACATGCCAGAGTTCAATAAGTTGTTGCGGGTAAGATTAGTAAAGTGTTTGTTTTAAATCCCAAATAAATTTTAATAGTAATTTTATGATGTTAGTTTCATTTGAAACAATATTGAACATTATAAAAATAAATCAAAATTTAAATAAAAAAGAAAAGAAGAACTATCTACTTTTTATCAAGAATATTTTAGAACTTTTAAAAACAATTCAAATCTTCATATTAATAAATAAATTTTCTATAACAACATCCAAGGTAATGTATTGCAAAAAAAAAAGGCTAACTTCTTATTAATTATAATTAATTTTTTTATAAATAATAATATTATTATATAAATAATAATATTACTGAAGTTGAAAGCTTAATGTGTTTTAAGTACATACACACAAAACAAGTACTTCCTTATTTCTTAAAAATAAAAGGAAAATTTTAAAGTTAAATGATTTATAATTATAATAAGATGACATTCTGTTTAGGACATACTAAAAAGAAAAAGATATCACGTAAAATAAGAAAGAAAAAGTAATATATAAAAATAAAAAAAGACGACCCTAAAGTGAAAAGTTATATGAATGTGTGATTCCTATAAATATTAAACAAGAAGATTAATCACATCAAGCTCATAAACAGAGAAAAGTTACATTAGAACGTGTGATGTACTATAAATGTTATAAATGTAAAACAAGAAGATCAATCACTTGAGAAAAAGATCAAATCACTCGAAAAAAGTTACATTAGAAAGGGGTAGAGAGAAAGAAACTTACACTAGAAAAAGGAGGAAGGACGAAGGAGGAAAGCAAGATTACAAATTTTTTTGGATCCAATCTAATGAAAGTATATATGATTGAAATTAATATTTCAACTTTTGAAATTAATTGAAATTATAATTATTAAATATTTACTTATTTGTATATAAAAATTCCTTATGTTTTGTTTCTAAAAATAGATTGGTAAAAATTTCTATACTTCAAAATTGACTAAAATTTTGCTTCTTAAATTTTTCTTATTTGATTCTGTTCAAAGTCGTAATATTTATGACAAACAAATGTGAACACTTTCAAAAAGAATTAATTGCAAGGGTAATATAGAAAAAAATAATTTTTTTTTTAATTTAATAAGCTAGACAACTAATAGGAACAACTATTTTTAGTAAGATAAATAACTAATATGAACGGAGGAAGTATAATATGCAGATATGAATTCAAAGATGGTTGAGAGCCTCCAATTTAATGAGAAATGAAGGTTAATAACGGATCTAGACCACTGATGGATAATTAAATATTACTTCCTTCGTTCACTTTTATTTGTTACTTATTTCTAAATTAGATTTTTATTTTTACTTGTCACTTTTTACATATCAAGAAAAAATATTAATTTTTTTTCATGTTTTACCCTAGCATTAAATACTTATTTTCCAAATCATTTTCTAAGACATTATTTAATAGGGGATAACTTGTTAAATACCTATATCATTAATTATTTCTTAATGGTGTGTCAATTTAAACTGTAACAGATAAAAGTGAATGGATAAAGTATATCATAATTTTAATAATGGCTAGAAATAAAGTCATTGACATGGTTATTATGACATATTAATAGTTGAATGCAAACATTTATTTCACATAATATGGAGATAATGAATCTGAACATATTCGTAGTCAACAATAACACTAGATACACTTATTTTTTCCAATACACGCAACCACTTTCTTCTTATAGTGGTCCTTGCCATTGGAAATTTGTTCATTTATATTTGGAGTATCAAAATGGGTCTAAATATAGATAATAATCAACCTAATAGGCTTAAAATTTTGTAAAAATTATGCAAATCACATAGTGTAAAACACAAATTACCTCCTATCCCTACTCTTTCACAAATTACAAAAATCCCATCTTTTTAGTACCTTTCGGATACATCATTATGTCGTTTGATACATTATATTTGATGCATGGATTATCAGTTTGTTGCATAAAGTAAGGGATTAGAAACTGAAAATTTAATTAAATCCCCCCAAATACGCTAACGTTAGCAAGTCCCCCAAATTACGCCTTATTTATATATTTCAAACATTCAGTTTCAGTAGGTATCAAACACTAAAAGAATTAGAAAATTTGAATTTTGAATTGTTTCTCCCTGTTCGTCCAAAAAAAAATTCAAAAACGTGGTTCATAATTTTTTTTCAAGGTGATTTTGTGAAGATTCATAATTAATATTTCGATCTTGTTTAGGCATTCAGAAATATGGGAGAGTGTGGTTAGATACGAGCGATACAAACGTGATGGGATAGTGGTTGGGGAAAATATTTCATATATGAATCTTTTTTCAGCCATTGCAGCTGAATTGAAAAAAAATGTTGAGATCCAATATATTGTAGAAGGTAATTCATCTCCGATGATAATTAGGAATGATATGGGAAGGAAGTTGTACGTAGAAATAAAAAAGCAGGAGGTTGGATTCAGTATGTATTTACTATGCATTGATATGGCTGATAAAAGTGAAGAAGAGATACAAGGTTTCGATGCAAGCAGTGGTGCAATCGTGTGTATTGAAGGTGAAAAAAGGGACGCAAATGCTCTAAGCATTGTTGAATCGAAAATTGGTGATTCATATTACATATCAGAGATGGAGATAGCAAATTATATATCAAATACAAATATCACAGAGGTGGAGACAAAATAATTGTACAAGGATAAAGCAACTCCTGTGACTATAATGGCAAAATATAAAATAAAGCATAACTTCAATTTAGAGTTAAACGGTTTGATATGAAAAGGTATGTGAACAAATAATCTCATGACTCACAGATCTGTTATATTTAATTCATTTTTTTAATTTGTTTGTACAAAAATGTTGTTCATACTACAATGTTGTTTACACACTTTATAGAATATCATGTTGCATCATGTTTGATAAGTGCTGAATTGTACGTGCTGGGTTCATGTATTTGTGCGGAATAATTACAAAGTGTCTTGTATCATTGAAGAGGGATTGGTAATTGTGACATAACTGTTTGTGTGTGAAAGCTGTAAAACTCTGTGGACATTGATATGAATGATAAACTAACATTGTTTGACATTAATGTATATAAGGTGTTTATGTAAATGATACATACCTTTACAAACATTGATTTAAGTTATAATAATGTATCAAACCTTATCTTTTTTATTGGAATTATACATCAGAAGCTAACAACTAATTAATGTATATGGTATAATAGCAGCTATGTTTTAGCGTGTTATTCTGAAGATTATTGTTTGAAATTGAAGGCATCTGTTAGGAAAAATACGGATATATTCAAAGTAAGATACTTCAATGATGAACATACATGTCCATTGAGGGATAGAGTGTTAACTAAGGCACAAGCTATTTTTGGGTTTATTAGTGGTGTGACAGCTCTAAAACTGGTGAATCATAAAAGAAAACATACTCCAAATGATATAATTGATGATGTTAGGGAAATGTATGGTGTTGAGATTTCTTACCAACAAGAATCGCGTGCTAAAGAACGTGCACTAGAGTTGATAAGGGGTAACACTGCAGATGGATATAGACATATGCCAAGATACATATATATATATATATATGTTGAAAACTGTGTATCCAAATTCATATATACGGATGCACAAGTCGGACAAAAATGAATTTATGTATCTATTCATAGCATTAAGGCCATTGATGAGAAGATTTGAGTTCTGTAGGCCGGTTGTTGTTGTTGATGGTTCAGATCTTAGCGGAGCTTACAAAAGGATATTTGTAACCGCAAGTATGCTGGATGGGGCAGGTATGTCATGTTGTTGATTAATTTAATTTTTTTAAATAGTAATTATAACATTCTGCCACAATTATGTATCAAGTATCATAATATAGTGTGTTGACTGTGTTAAGGTTGCATATTACCATTAGCTTATGGAATTGTAGACACGAAAAATGATTGTTCATGGACATGGTACTTCCAACAGTTCAAAATTACATTTGGTGAGAGAGAAAAAACGTATGTTGTATCTAATAGAATTGAAAGCATAATGAAGAGTGTAAGTATAGTTTATCCAAATGTTCCTCATTTTGCATGCATATGGCACATGTGGAAAAATGTTTGTACATAGTTCAAGAGAAGTAGAAACACACTAAGTGATTTGTTTTATTTGATGACCAAGGCTTATCGAAAAGAGTATTTTGAAAAATTGATGGCTAAATTGAAAAAAGTATATGACAGAGCTAAGAAGTATCTTGATGAGGCTGTGTATGAAAGGTGGTCTAGATCTCATGCAACAGTGAACAAGGGCAGAATGATGACTTCTAACATTGCGGCATGTATCAATGGTTGCCTTGTTGATGCACGACAACTACCTGTTCTGGACTTTTTGGAAGACGCTAGAATTCTATTTGGTTCTTGGAACTGCAAAAATAGAGAAATAGCATCTTATACAAAGAAAACATTAGGGAGGAGATCTGAAGAAATATTGATTATAAACTCGTTAAAATGTGCGAAAATGAAGGTACTTATACATATATCAAGTATTATGTATCTGGCTTAATTTTTCTTTAGATTGTTGTGTATACCAAACGATAAATCATGTAATGTACTCCAACTTGTAAATTATTACAGGTTGTTCTATTTTCTGGATTTATTTTTTCAGTGTATGAAGGTGGGATAAGTTACATTGTTTGCCTTGAGAGAAAGAATTGTTCTTGTGGTAAATTTCAACATGATGAGATACCTTGTGCGCACGTAATGGCTATTTCCAAGAAGAAGAATATTACAGATGTACACCCCTACTGCTCTGATTATGAAAATTTTTATAATGATAGAGGCCCAACCAACAATAGTTGTGTGACCCTCCATTGATTAATTGACGCTTGAATAATGTGTCTACTTCTTTACCTTTTTACCATCTCTCTCCTACTCACCCTTATTTTCATTCATTTTCTTATTTTCTTACTCGTAATAAATATTTTTTAACTTCATTTTCTTAAGATGTTGATATATTGAATAAAAGAATTAATAAACATTTTTTTTATCACAATAACTAAAAACGTTTTTAGGACTGAGTATTTAAAATCCTCATATCATTCAATATTTTTAATAATATCAAATTAACTATATTTAGTGTTTTCTCAATTACTAGCACCTGAAAAAACAAATTAATTCAAATTTAGTTTTCCATATGTTTTTTAGTTTTGTTTTAGTTCATATATTTATAGTCATTGTTATTTTAATTATGTTTTAGTTCATATATTTATAGTCATTCTCTTAACAAAGAGTATACGTTAGTTTTCTTAATTTAAGTTATAATTTTTTAAAATACCTAATAGAAAAACGTTGGGAAATATATATTATAACTGAATGTACGTAAAGACATGAAAAATGAATTCTAATAATATTAAGGCTGAATGATATTATTATTAGTATTATTATTACTATTATTATTATTATTATTATAATAATAATAATAATAATAATAATAATAATAATTATAATAATAATAATAATAATAATAATAATAATATAATGAGTAGTTAATTTAAAATTATATGAAACCGATTAATTCTTGAAAATAAATTAAGCATTGTGTCAAAAAATTTAAGCAGTGGTGGTTTCTCGATTTATTTTTACTTTAAAATCAAAACTGATTATGTCAATTTTTTTAAAAATAAATTAAAGTAAAAGAAATATTCAATTTGACTAGATTTTTATTTACTTTGATTTTTGATATTCAGTGAATATTTCTTAATACAAATATAAAGTGTGTGTGAATTTCTCATTCAAAATTTATCTTTTAAAGGTACCCTATGGATTTTGATTCAATTTTTTGAGATGTAAAATGAAAAATTTCAAAGATTTTCTTTCTAAGGCTACGAGGAATAATTATGTTTTAGTTGAATTGGTTGAGAGGTGACAATTTTTTAAATTCATTTAGTTGAGGGACATAAATGATTAATGGGAAAGAAAGAGCTAATCAAGTTACTAACTACTCCCTCTGTCCCTAATTTACTTGTCCACTTCTGAATTGTCACATTTATTCAGAAAATAATTATTGACATAGTGAGTTTACCATTTTACCCCTATTAATTATGAAGTGGGTGAATTAAAAATTTAAGATTTTCAAAAATTCTACCTTTTTCAAAGTAATTAATTGAGGGTATAGTAGGTAAAACAAAATTGTCCTTTCTTGATTTGTTAAAATGGACAAGTAATTAGGGACAACTATAAAAGAAAAAGTGGACAAGTAATTAGGGACAGAGGGAGTAATAAAGAGCACAAAGAATTAAAAAAAAAACTATGAAAAAGAAAGGAATAATGAACAGAAAAGAGCTAAAATACTTTGGAGGGAAAAGGGAGGAATTTGGGGAAAAATAAGGTGAGAGTGTGTGGTGTTAAAATGGGTCCACAAATCCAAGTGTCAATTAATTAATGGAGGGTCACACAACTATTGTTGATTGGGCCTCTACCATTGTAAATTTTTTCCTCTGATTTCTATAAACCTGATGCATTAGCAAACACATATGCAGGTCTAATGGAACCAATGCTAGACAAAAGTGACTGGACAGTTCTGGAAAGTGTTTTGGAAGAAGTTGTCTTGCCACCAAGATACAAAAGAATGGCTGGTAGACCAAGGAAAAAAAAGCAGAAAAATCCAGATGAAAAGCTAACCGCAAACACAAATTGTTGTGGACGTTGTGGACAAGAAGGTCGCAATAGAAGAGTATGTACTTACTTCCCAAAAGATTCTTGATGATTATTTTTTCGGAGTACTTTGATATTTCATGTTTAATAATTCTCAAAGTGTAGCATTTGTTTCCACGGTTACACACATATACATTACAAGGTACTTTTATCTTACTAGATTCTGATGCAATAAATTGATTTGACACATTTATCAATGGGTTCTATATTTTTTGTTTGTTGAACTCTGTCAAAGTTAATTATTTGTGTATATATATATATATATATATATATATATATATATTATGTATTTGATACTTAAAATTGTGAAACTTTTGCATCGGATATTCAATTAGTATCAATTGATGAGATTTGTACCCAAAGGTATAAGAGACAACATGTAAAATTTACTAAATATAGTGAAATTATATGGAATTGTATCAAGTTTAGCAATATAGTATCATGTGTTATACTTGATAAATTTTCTTATCATGATACATAATTATTGTGTGTAATGTATATAAATTTCTTTTTGATAAATCATATTACTTAATAATATAGTATCAAGTGCTGTGATTTGTACCAAATGTTGTAAGAGTCGGCATGTAAAATTAACTGGCGTGTATCAAGTGTACAATATAGTATCAAGATTTGTGATACAAACAAGTTTGTTATTTTGTAGGAAATTTTGTATCATGTACATAATAATTGTTTTAAAAATTTCTAATGATGTGTATCAAAATTATCAGATACATTAATGTCATAGTTTTCAGACACAAAATTTCATTAATGTAATTATTATCATACTTATCAGATACAATAGTGAAATTATTATCATACTTATCGGATACAAAATTTTCTGAAGTACTAACTGTACTTAACAGAAAATTAAAAGCGAAAATAAATAATTTTAAACCTCAGAACTCTTCCAAATTTAAAACTATTATGTTAAAAGGGTAATAAATACTCCAAAATACTAATTAATGTATTTTAAAAAACAAATATGCATCAACAACTGTCTGTGAACAGGAACATATAAATAAATAAATAAATGATGGGCAAATATTGCATATATTCTTCAATTGTTCACAAAGATTTGGTGGATGGATAGATTTTATTTGTGTTATTCAATTGTTCATAAGTTGTGTGGACTAGCTAAACTTGATTCGTTATTATACCCATCTTGTTATATTATTTACATGATTTGCCGGAATCTCCAATTTTGCTGCCTCCCATTGGAATTGTCCCCTCAATAGTCAATTTTAGATGCTCTTGTCCTAGGTATCTAGTCTCAATTAGTTATCTGATCTAGTTTGATTAAGTTTGAAGTTTATGAAATATGACAAGACTTTGCAATAGTAGGACCAAGTCTTGATCCTAGGTACTCCTCTTGTCTCAATTAGTTTTCTGATCTAGTTTGATTAAGTTTGAAGTTTACGAAATATGACAAGACTTTGCAGTGTTTCAACGCTATTCTTAAAAATAATACACCTTTGTGAACTCTTTACCCCGATAAGTGGGATCCAACATGAGTAAAATATTGATAGTGTCATTAAATATTCGGAAAAAGAGCAAATATACCCCCAACTATCACAAATGATATGTCAATATCCAATAGATTTTGAAATTTTAACGTTTGTCCTTACAAGTTGCAACCATTAAAGTTGATTATGAAGTTTAATGTACTTCGGAAAAGGTCAAGGGTGCCTAATTTGATAACCATATTGGATATGAAGCTAGACGATCAATCAAAATCTAGCTAACATAATGGAGAATGAAACAATTAGAAAA
This sequence comes from Solanum stenotomum, assembly GCF_019186545.1. Classification (NCBI taxonomy): domain Eukaryota; kingdom Viridiplantae; phylum Streptophyta; class Magnoliopsida; order Solanales; family Solanaceae; genus Solanum; species Solanum stenotomum. The sequence continues at coordinate 14,020,584 of NC_064283.1, read as the reverse complement.
ATATAAATATTAAGGGCATATAAATATTTCTGAAAAAGGATATTGCTAAATGTTTATTTATTTTATATGGATCATTGTTTACCATTCACAAATATGGAAAATACAGATACATGCAAAAAAAACAAGACAAAACAAAACAACAAACAAACATACTCTACTATACAATAGACACTATTGCATTAGTTATTATTCATCACCTTAAATAAAATTCAAAGATCTTTAATTATGTCTGTGCTTTATTTAGAGAGACCAAATGGAGTAGCAATTAAATAAAGATCATTCTTTCTCCTGGCTATTAATCCTTCTGTTTCAATCGTGTCCAAATCATTTGGATTAACTCCATTAAAACCTTCCAATCAAAGTGATAAAGTAATTGGGATAATGGATGTGCAACATTAACTAAACCAAATAACATTCCAGGACACATTCTTCTTCCTGCACCAAATGGAATAAATTCAAAGTGATTTCCTCTAAAGTCAATAATACTATTCTCAAATCTCTCAGGTATAAAGCTTTCTGAATTATGCCAATATTTGGGATCTCTACCAATCGACCATGCATTGACTAGAACTTTGGTTTTCATAGGTATTGTGTATCCATCGATCTTTGTTTCCTCTCTACATTCCCTTGGTACTAATAGGGGAGCCGGAGGGTGTAGCGCCTTAATGTTTCTTTGATAACGAATTGCAAGTAGTTCAACTCTTCCAAATCAATATAGTTAAATGTTTTTTTCCCATCCAATCGCTCTCTCACTTCGAGTTGTGCTTTCTTCATGACACGTGGATTTTTCATTAGTTATAAAAATGCCCAAATTATTATTGTAGAAGTTGTTTCAGTTCCTGCTAGAAACATGTCCTACATGTAAAATTAAAGGTATAAATATTGAAGTTTATAAGATTTATAACACGAAATAAAATTACTTTTAAAGATGCGCTATACTTACAAGTATGACTGCTTTAATGTTTTGATTTGTGATAGGAGGTCCAAATTCTTCGCTCTCCATTACTCTAAGTAAAGCATCAACAAAATCTTCATTTCCAGACTCCCCATTATATTTCTTACCTTTTGCTCGATTATCTCGATAATCATTAACGATTTTCTCCATGATTTCATCAACCTTGAGTGTGCCTTTGACAATTTGGATTTCATTCCACTGATATTATGAAGCCACTTATGGGAAGGGAACAAATCAGTTAAGTCGAATCCTCCAATTAATGAATAAATATATTTTACCAATATTATAAACTTATTTCGATCATGTATGATTTTTCCAGATACTGACCTACAAGTTACAGTATTTGTAAACCAAAAAAATTGTTGGATAAGTTGATCAATGAGTAAGGTGTACTAGAACAGAGAGTTGAAATGAGATTTGATATCTCTTCTTGTCGAATTGAAGCAAATGGTTTGACCATTTTTGTAATAAGAAGTTCTAGAACACAAACCTTTCGCCTATTTCTCCAGTAATCTCCATATGAACTAAAGCCTATGTCCGTGCAATCATAAAATATGATACTTGTGGACATAATTTGTGGCCTATCTACAAAATGAAGGCCTTGAGTTTTCATAATTTCTTTTGCCATTTCCGATGAAGATATAACAGTTGTTGAAATATCCCCAAGACGTAAGTACATGATCGGGCCATATTTTTCCGATAGATTTCTAAGTGAACGATGTGGTAGATCGCTCATTAACTGATGCAAGTTTCCTATAAAAGGTAGTCTCCATGGTCCAGGAGGCAATTTTTTGTTTGGAGATTTTGATTTTTTCCATTTTTGAGATACAAGGAAGAAAGAGGAGAGGAAGAGAACAAGTGAGATAAAGATGAAGTAGGGAAAATGTTGATACTCTATTTTGGAAGCTAAGAAAAAAGGAAACATGCATTATGTTTAGGCTTGTATGTATATATAATACTAGTGTCACGCCCCGAGCCTACACTTTGGGCGGGACCGGCACTCGAAGACCATCGCTGGTCCCCAAGCGAACCCTTGGCCTGGGTTACTTAACTTAGCGGAAAACTTAACTCAACAGAATAACACCATGCAATAAAAGATGATAAGACAACTTAAATGATAAAATCTGGCCATAAAGGCAACATTTGTCTCAAAATAGAATATTTATAAATCCATAGATGAGAGACTCAATACTAACTGACTGACTGTCTATGAAGCCTCTATAATACTGAGATGGATGTTGGGACTAACCCCGCAACATCCTAATAAAACAAAACTAAGAACACAAAATAACAGAGTCCTCCGGAATGCAAGGAGGCTCACCACTGACTCTGGAGTGCTCAACTGGATCAACTGTGTACTGGATGATGATCCTGGGTACTTGTGTCTGCATCGTAATAAGATGTAGGCCAACTGAAATTAGTACATGGAATGTACGAGAATGCGAGCTGGACAGCTAAACAACAACTTAAGCTTGAAAGGAGTACAAGAGAACACTTACCTTGGCTTTGTTCAACTCATGAACAACTGAATTCAATATAAAGCAATAAGACACATGCAATATAAAGAATAGAAAACTATTTAAAACATGACGTCAAAAATCATAAAAAATACCATGCTCCCTCTCAAAGTCTACTTGTGCAATACATGAATGAAGTCCTATACCCCCATTCACACTAAGCAGAACCCCTTGAGGAACCATGCAATTTCTACTGTGGGAGTTTCTTTAACCGACAAGCACCACTATAAGCCCAAGTGGTGATACAACGTTCTTACCATCACGCTGCCAGACTGTCCTATACTTTGCTGTCATATAGAACTACTTTAACTTGGTGGATCTACTAGCTTAACTTACGTGATCATCTAAAAAGTATGACCCGTTAAATCCCATGTTGTCTACATGGTTCCTATGGAGAGTTGAGTTAATATGAACTCGCGTCCCCAATTCGGTGCTCAAGACTACTCCCAACATATACATTAGCTCATATGTCTTAAAAGCAAACTTCATTCTTTGGTTTGAGAGAATTACTCAAAACTTAGCTTAAAATCTCTCTTGGAATCGATGTTCCCTTTCTTGCTCAAATGTGAAAACATTTATAAACTTATTTGGGAATACTTAGTTCCCTCATAACTTTTGAGAAATGAACTCAACTCTATACTCTTGGATTAACTTGAAACTTGAGCCTTAAAACGACATTAAAACGTTCAATAAAGACTCTTGAAAAACTTTAAAGACCTACTTTAACTTGCTTCTTAACTTCTAGACTTGACTCTAACTTCACTTGACTTTGATCCTAACTTTCCTCGAATTGGATTATGAATTCAAGGGTAATGATCTTATGTTTATGGATGAGTCCGGGATGTTTAGATGTACCTTAGAGTGTTGAAAACAACTATAAAACATAGGTACATTACCAAGGAACATGTATGAAAAAGTGGGGAAGGAATGGGGAGGATTGATGTCATTGGCGCTCTGAGAGGAGCGGGGCACCAGCCCTCAAACTTCAGAGGTCCTGTTGGGGCGCATTGGCTGGCACGCTGCCCCAAGGAGGAAACTTCAGAGTCCCTTTTGGGGTGCGCTGGCTGGTGGGACGCCCCAGCCTTTTCCCCAGAAAAAAACCGACTTTTCCCATTAGTTTCTCCAACTCTAAACCCTCTCAACAACAAAGGTTCTTTCCCCAAACACTCATATTCATTAAAACCCTCAATATACAATAGATTCAACTCGAAATTCCATCCAGAAACATGTACCAAATCAACAAGAAACTTCAACACAACCACAAGAATTCAACAAACACAACCAATCTTTTTCTTGGAATTTTAAAACAAGTTTAGCGTGTGGGGGAACTGAACCAACCTAACACTATGATCTCATATACCTTAATAGGGATCACCCCTGACGAAATCCACGACGATCTTTACGAACCTTGCTTCCTCTTCTCTTTCTCCTCTTCTTTCTCTCCTCTCTCTCAAACCCTCACTCTCACTTTTCAAAAGGAAAAACTGATTTAAAATCAGTCTAGACCCTTAATATAACCAAAAGAAATGGTTAGGGAAAAGACCAAAATACCCTTAAAAATTCGGATGAACTTCCCTATGCCAACAACCCAACTTACAAAGGGCATAACTCGCTCATACGAACTCGAAATCATGCAAACTTAGAGGCGTTGGAAATATCATTACAAGAGCTTTCCAAACATAACTGGAAATACACCTAGCTCATCCTGAGCTAGGTGTTACGACTATTTGAAATTGACCAAAAACTCACTTTTTTCCATACTTAACTAAATTTCCAGATTTTTGAATTCTTTCCAAAAATGACTATTTCCAATTATAAGCTTCTTCATAGTTATTTCAAATTGCCGGATGTTACAATATCTCCCCCTTGAGAACATTCATCCTCGAATGAGATAACTCTTACTAGGCTAAGGGCGTAACATCAAACGCAAACACCCAACAAGCAACCATGCAAACAACAACAACAACAACATGCTCACTATAATTTAAAGAGCACTAAGAAGGAAATTAGTACCTTGATATACATTTCCTCCGGATTCAAAGAGATGTGGATATCTATTCTTCAACATGGAGATGTGAAATACCGGATGAACCGTTGCTAGTTCCTGTGGTAGCTCCACCACATAAGCAACATTGCCAATCCTCTTGACTATGCGATAAGGTCCAATATATCGGGGACTAAGTTTCCCCCTTCTTACCAAACCTCATAACCCCCTTCATGGGTGAAACTTTCAAATATACCCAATTATCTAATTCACACTCTAATGCCCTTCTCCTAACATCAGTGTAGGATTTTTGACGACTCCGTTCTGTTTTCAACCTTCGTTGAATCACTTTCACCTTCTCCACAACTTGATGAACTAACTTTGGACGTATCAACCTACTTCACCAACTTCAAACCATCCAAAAAAAAGATCTACTTCTTCTCCTATAAAGAGCTTCACAAGGAGTCATTTGGATGCTAGAAGGGTAACTATTGTTGTAAGCAACTTCATGTAAGATAGGTGATCCTCTCAAATATCCTTGAAACCAATCCCACAATCCACCTTGATACCCCAAAACACCATCTCCCCCTTGTTCAAAAGTCATCACTACTTATGAACATTTTGCTTGTAATTCCAGCAAGATAGGGTTTGGGTCTTTCTCACCTTTTACTTCTGACACTAATGATAGGTTAGGCCCATACATCTTCACTATTCCTCCTTCTGCGAAATCTATAAGTCTGACTCCCAGGCGTGCCAGTCTGTGCACATCTCCTGCTAACTCTCTATTTCCTTGTTTAATATGGGCGGTGCTACCCACAGATAACCTGCTTAAGGAATCAGTAACAACATTAACCTTACCAGGGTGATAAAGAAAACTCATGTCATAATCCTTGAGTAACTTTAACCACTTTCTCTCTGTCTGGGATTAAGCTTATTCTAAGTGAACACATATCGAAGGCTCTAGTGATCAGTGAACGTACCTTACAACAAAGACACCATATCTTCAAAACGAAACTACAGCAGCCAACTCTAGCTCATCACATTACACCCCGATTCGTCTAAACTTAACTATTGTTCTCAAATTCATTTTAGGTTCAAATACCTAGTATCTGTACTCAAGAATGTAGTATCAAAACTGGACAGTAGTCAACTTCTCTTTCCCTTCCTGAAAGCTTTCCTCACAAGCTTCAGACCATTGAAACTTCGCTATTTTCCGAGTCAACCTAGTCAAGTAAACCCTTATCTAATAGATCCCTTTAACTGCTTTTCCAACTCTTTCAATTCTGCTGATGCCATTCTATATGGCAGAATAGAGATAGGACGAGTATCTGGAATGATGTCTTACCAAAGTCTATTTCTCTCTCAGGAGGAACTCCGGGTAGGTCATCAGGAAAAACTTCTGGAAACTCTCTTACAATAGGAACTGGCTGAATGGGAGGTATCTCAACACTAGAGTCATTAACTCAGACTAAGTGATACATACAACCCTTCGAAACTAACTTTATCGCTTTAAGGTACGAAATAAAACGACCCTTAGGCACTGCTGAACTGCTACTCCACTCTATGACTGGCTCATTTGGAAATCGAAACATAACCACTCGAGTTCTACATCAACTGAGGCATAACAAGCATGAAGCCAATCCACACCAAGAATGACATCAAATTTTACCATGTCTAACGCAACCAAATTAGCCATGGTGCTCTTATGATTGATGGAAATGGGACAATCATGATAGACTCTTTCTGCTAGAATAGCCTCACCAACAGGTGTAGAGATACCGAATGGCTCACTAAGTTGCTCAGGAATAACATCAAAGTTCATAGCAACATAAGGAGTTACAAAAGATAAACTCGCTCTTGGGTCTAGCAAAGCATAAACAGTAAAGTCAAATACTTGAATCATACCAGTGACAACATCTGGTAAATCCTCTTTCTCTTGGCGGCTGTTGATTGCGTAGAGGCGGTTTGCTCCTCTGCCAGTACTAGAAGTAGCTCCTCTAGGTACCGTTCTGTCTGGGGGAGCAACTGATGAAGATTGGGCCCTATTGCCCAGATTTCCACTACCATGCTTGTTCTTAGGGCACTCCTTCATGAAGTGACCCTCTTGTCCACACTTAAAACAACCTGTCTGGCCATCACGACATTTACCCGGGTGGGTTCTACCACACCTAGCACATGCAGGAGTCAAACTACCTCCTTGTGCCATACTATATGAGGACTGTGATGGTCTAGCCTTGAAGTCTTTCGAATTCTGGCCATTATATTCACCTCTATATCTGGGTGTAAGTGCCCTAGCAAATGATGGAGCAGGTCCCTTCTGCTTCTGTGGGAGGGATGACTGGTTGGCATTATTCTTTTGCTGCCTGAACTCGTCCCCTAAAATGTTAGCCTTCTTGTCCTTAAACCCTTCTCTATCCTTCAACTTATCCTCCTCAACTTGTTGTACATGGATCATAAATCTTGCTAGGTCAATATCCCCTATCAACATAGTTGTCTTGCCTTTCTTGCTTGACTAACGAGACAACCCAGCAACATATAAACTCATCCTGCTCCTCATGTCAGCAACCATCTCCGGAGCATAGCGGGAAAGTTGTGTGAACTTCAGACTGTACACATGAACACTCATAGACTCCGGAATATAGGTGAGAAACTCTTTTATCTTTAGCTCTCGCAACTCACGTGGAAAGAAACTCCTCATGAGAGCACTCTCAAACATAACCCAACTCATTACTGGTGCATCCTCAGCCCTAATCTTTTTCCATTGGTCAAACCAGATTCTAGCAACACCCTTCATTTGGTATGCAACTAGTTCCACCCTCTCCGCCTCAGCAACATGCATCACATCAAATACCCTTTTAAGCTCCTCAATGAAGTTCTCTGGATTCTCAGTGACACTTGAACCTGTGAAGCTTGGTGGGTTCATCCTTAAGAGTTCATAGATCCTTAAAGTATCAACCACTTCGTGTCGATTATCTCTCTACCCAACATGATAAGTAGCAACTTGACTTAACATCCGGATAGCTTCACGAAAATCAGTATATTTGATCTCTTCTTGGGTTTGCACTTCTAAGGCATTTTGTAACTCTTGTTCCTCAATACTCCTCATGCTGAACAAACTCTGACTGCTCTTCGCGGAGACATGATCATCTAAAAACACACGCAATCACGAATTAGAAGGAAACTTTTTAGAGATAAACTCTAACGCACGAAATGAATGTGAAAGAAGTGAGATAGTTCCTAAATATTACAGCCTCCTAATTATAGATGTGGCGCGCTTCACATCGATAACCAGGAATCTACAGACACGGCTTCATAGACTCCCTAGGACTCTGGAACTCTGTGCTCTGATACCAAGTTTGTCACGCCCTGAGCCTACACCCTGGGCGGGACCGGCACTCGAAGACCATCGCTGGTCCCCAAACGAACCCTTGGCCTGGCTTACTTAACCCAACATAATAACTCCATGCAATAAAAGATCATAAGACAACTGAAATGATAAAATCTGGCCATAAAGGCAACTTGTGTCTCAAAATAGAATATTTATAAATGCATAGATGAGAGACTCAATACTAACTGACTGACTGTCTATGAAGCCTCTATAATACTGAGATGGATGTTGGGACAGACCCCGCAATATCCTAATAAAACAAAACTAAGAACACAAAATAACAGAGTCCTCTGGAATGCAAGGAGGCTCACCACTGACTCTGGAGTGTTCAACTGGATCAACGGCGTACTGGATATGATCCTGGGTACCTGCGTCTGCATCGTAATAAGATACAGACCAACTGGCATCAATACATGGAATGTACGAGTATGCGAGCTGGACAACTAAACAACAACTTAAGCTTGAAAGGAGTACAAGAGAACACTTACCTTGGCTCTGTTCAACTCATGAATAACCGAACTCAATATAAAGCGATAAGACACATGCAATATAAAGAATAGAAAACTATTTAAAACATGACGTCAAAAATCATAAAAAATACCATTCTCCCTCTCAAAGTCTACTTGTGCAATGCATAAATGAAGTCCCATACCCCCATTCACACTAAGTAGAACCCCTTGAGGAACCATGCAATTTCTACTGTGGGATTTTCTATAACCGACAACCACCATTATAAGCCTAAGTGGCGATATAACCTTCTTACCATCACGCTGCCAAACTGTCCTATACTTTGCCGTCATATAGAACTAATTTAACTTGGTGGATCCACTAGCTTAACTTACGTGATCATCTAAAAAGTATGACCCGTTAAATCCCATGTTGTCTACATGGTTCTTATGGACAGTTGAATTAATATGAACTCGTGTCCCCAATTCGGTGCTCAAAACTACTCCCAAAATATACTTTAGCTCATATGTCTTAAAAACAAACTTCATTCTTTGGTTTGAGATAATTACTCAAAACTTAGCTTACAATCTCTCTGGGGATCGATGTTCCCTTTCTTGCTCAAATGTGAAAAAATTTATAAACTTCTTTGGGAATACTTAGTTTCCTAATAACTTTTGAGAAATGAACTCAACCCTATACTCTTGGCTTAACTTGAAACTTTAGCCTTAAAACGACATTAAAACGTTCAATAAAGACTCTTGAAAAACTTTAAAGACTTGCTTTGACTTGCTTCTTAACTTCTAGACTTGACTTTAACTTCACTTGACATTGATCCTAACTTTCCTCGAATTGGATTATGGATTCAAGGGTAATGGTCTTTTGTTTATGGATGAGTTTGGGATGTTTAGATATACTTTAGAGTGTTGAAAACAACTATAAAACATAGGTACATTACCAAGGAACATGTATGAAAAAGTGGGGTAGGAATGGTGAGGATTGACGTCCTTGGCGCTCTGAGAGGCGCCAGCCCTCAAACATCAGAGGTCCTACTGGGGTGCACTGCCTGGCGCGCTGCCCCAGGGGGAAACTTCAGAGTCCCTTTTGGGGCGCGCTGGCTGGTGCGATGCCCTAACCTTTTCCCCAGAAAAAAACTGACTTTTCCCATTAGTTTCTCCAACTCTAAACCCTCTCAACAACAAAGGTTCTTTTCCCAAACACTCATAATCATTAAAACCCTCAATGTACAATAGATTCAACTCGAAATTCCATTCTGAAACATGTACCAAATCAACAACAAACTTCAACACAACCACAAGAATTCAACAAACACAACCAATCTTTTTCTTGAAATTTTAAAACAAGTTTGGCATGTGGGGGAGCTGAACCAACCCAACACTATGATCTCATATACCTTAATAGGGATCACCGCCCGACGAAATCCACGACGATCTTTACGAACCTTGCTTCTTCTTCTCTGTAACACCCCGTATTCGAAACAGAAAATAATGTAGATTTTGAGAAGTTGCAGGTGCAAATTACGATCACCATCCACGGACCGTAGGTCAGACCACGGCCCGTGCTGGTGGTCCGTGGTTCACAACTGCAACCCCTCCCCAAACTAGCTCAGAAAATTGGCTAAGTCCCGACTCACGGACAGACCCACGGTCCGTAGATCAGACCACAATCCGTGGTTTGTGTCGTGGATTGAGACTTCCTTTACCCATCCTCTGACACGAACTACGATTGACCAGCACGGACCGTCGTTCGATCCACGGTCCGTAGGTCTGACCGTAGATCGAAGGTTAGCAGCCAGTTAGCTGAAAATTTTGATGGGTCAACTTCCGATGGTCATAACTTTTAGCACAAAATGAATTATGTGTCCCATGACCTATGGTTAGATAGATAATTAAATTATCTTTCCAACGCCACTGAGTTTGCTAAATTTCGACCTTCGAGTAAAACTTTATGCTTATTTTAGTGAAGGCATGTCGAGCAGGGTTGACTTACGGACGCAATCTACGGACCGTAGATTGACCTACGGCCCGTAGGTCCAATCCGTAGGTCACTCCGACAACAGTTAATTCAGGGGTCCTTTGGTCTTTTTCTATTTCGTTTAACCCCTAAGATACGTCGTTTAGACGCTAAATCATGAGGTTTTAATCAGTTTAAACCTAGAAACATAATTAGAACTTACCTTAGTCAAAATCATTAATCAAAACTTAGAAAATTAGAAGCAAAAGAGGAGAAAAAGGTCAAGAACCCTAGTTCAAGAACGCAACAAGGTTCCTTCAGTTCCAGCCCCAAAATCGAAAGATTTCTCCGTGGAATTCGTCACCAGGTATGTGGGATTTCACTAGTGGGTTCCTTTCGCCCATTAGGTCCCTAGAATTCAGTCAGATTTTTGATTCCATGATTATGAACAGACCTAGGGTTTCTAGAATTATAGCAGATCATCATGAATTAGTTATTTAAATGTTCCAAATCAGATTATCATGTTATTGCTCAGTTTATCGCATGACTTTCAGAACCCTAGCGATGTATTTCTTTAGTTCTTGAATTACACATGTTAGGTTAGATATTTCAGTATTCAGTTTTACATGCCTCAGTTTATGAATGCATCATTATCAGATTAATTGTTGCATTCTCAGTTTGCATGTTCAGTTTCGAGCTATCCAGTATTTACAGAAACTCAGTCATAATGTGTTAACCACTTATTTCATTGGGAGTAGCATAATACCGAGTTGGACTAGGGTTTCAGCGTACCCATATAGTCCCAGAAGTACGAGCCACGTTGGTGTAAGTCCTCTCTGTGGGCAACATCAATTTAGTGATCACGCCAGCATGCTTCTATACCTCTGGCAGGGTATATTGGGTCCTCTCGATGGGGCGTATACATCGGACTCCACATTTAGCTCATGTGGTTTTATGTCGGTTATTAGTAGCTCCCACAGTTCGGTCAGACTCTATTGCATTGACCATATTTCAGTACAGTCAGTATTCAGTCTCAGCATGTTATAAATTTGGTCATTGCATCAGTTAGCTCAGTATTCAGTATTTTCAGTATCTATATCATGTTCAGATTATTTCATTGCTTTATTGCTTTGTTCAGTTATATGTTATTTCAGCTTTACTCTATCCTACATGCTCAGTACCTTTCCAGTACTGACGCATACGTGCGCTACATCTTCTCGTGATGTAGGTTTATGTTCTCAGTATCCATATCACGCTTAGATCGGTTCCCAGTCTTCAGTTCAGCAGCATCAGTGGTGAGTCGTCATTCTTCGAGGACTAGTGACATGTTTATCTTTATCGCTTTTAGTCTTTAGTTTTAGTTTTGCTAGATCTAGTTGGGGCATGTCCCAACATTTCTAGTCAGTTTAGAGGCTTATTTCAGACATAGTTAGATTCAGCTTAGTGTTTTGGGTTTGATATTTCTTTTGTATTAAACTTTTTGATTTGATATATTCAGCTATAGTATATGGGTATTCCCCATCTTTTCAGACTTATTTATGATTTAGCTTCCACATCAGTTTATTATCTTTAGTATGCTCATGATCATGCCAGCAGGGTTAGCTTGGGATCACTTGTGGTCCTAGGTCCCGTGTCCGCGTCTCAGGGGTAGCTCGGGGCGTGACAAACTTAGTATCAGAGCATTAGGTTTAAGTGTCTTAGGATGGCTGAAAAGCCGCATTAGGTTGAGTCATTTTCATGGATGTGTAGTGCGCACCACATCTAATGAGGGGGAGGCTACAAAGTGTTTAGGAAATCTTCGTTTTCTTGTTACTCTTATCGTGCGTAAGGTATGATCTAAATTCCGTTCTAACTCGACGTTCTACGTTTTAGTGATCATGCCTCCTCGTAGAGCTTATATCTGGAATGCGAATGCCAGGAACGCAAACGCATCTCCTCCAGTTCTAGATCAAGAAGTGTCGAATGCTGAATTCAGGAATGCCATTCAGATGTTGGCTCAGAGTGTCGCTAACCAGAACAATCAGCGGGTTCAAGCTCCTGTGAATGCAAATGGTGTATCAGCAGCAGCAAGGGTCCGTGACTTTGTTAGGATGAATCCTCTTGGGTTCTTAGGATCGCAGACTGGTGAAAATCCCCAGAATTTCTTGGATGAGATCAAGAAGATCTTTGAGGTAATGCAGGTCGCTGGGAATGATCGGGTTGAGTTAGCATCTTACCAACTTAAGGATGTGACTCATATCTGGTATACTCAATGGAAGGAAAACAGGGGTACGGATGCCGCTCTTATTACTTGGGAATGTTTCAGCGAAACCTTTCTAGACAGGTTTTTCCCCATCGAGTTGAGAAAAGCAAAGGCCCAGGAATTTATAAACTTGAGGCAGGGTAACATGACTATCCAAGAGTATGGGCTAAAGTTTAACCAACTGTCCAGGTATGCTCTTCACATGGTTGCTGATTCCAGGGCACAGATGAATAAGTTTCTGTATGGAGTGTCAGACTTAGTGAAAACAGAGTGCAGGAATGTTATGTTGTTGGGAGACATGAACATCTCTAGGCTCATGACTCATGCTCAGCAGGTTGAGGATGATAAGCTTAAGGAACAGGCTAAGGAGACTAAGAAAGCAAGAACATGTAACTACGAGTATTCCTAACAGAAATCAGGTGGTGGAAATCGCTCGCATTTTCAGCAGAAGTCTTCGACTCTAGCCCCTTCATCAGCTAGTGTTCCATCCCCCAGGTTCCGTAATGATCAGAAAGGTAGAGCGTCAGGCTCTAAGTCTCAAGGTAGTGTTTCGGGCACCAAAACCTACCCAACTTGCCCGAAATATAGTATGAACCATCTGGGTGAGTGCCTTGCAGGTAAGGAAGGATGTTTTGGGTGTAGTCAGTATGGTCATAGATTGAAGGATTGTCCTTCTAGACAAGGTCAAGGAAGAAATAATGGTACAGCTCAGTCTACAACTTCAGCAGCACTGGCAGGTCGCCCGACTCAATAGGGTAACTCTTCTGGTACTGGTGGAGGACAGCGCCAAAACAGGCTTTATGCTCTTCAGGCTCGTCAAGATTAGGAAGATTTCCCTGATGTAGTCACTGGTACGTTACGAGTCTTTGATCTTGATGTTTAAGCATTGTTAGATCCAGGGGCTACTTTGTCTTTTGTAACTCCTTACATAGCAGTCCAATTCAGTGTTAGTCCAGAAACCCTTTCAGAACCTTTCTCAGTCTCTACTCCAGTCGGTGACCCAGTTATAGCTAGACGGGTATACAGAAATTGCCCTGTCATAGTCTCTCAGAAAGTCACCTCAGCAGATCTTGTAGAGTTAGAAATGGTAGACTTCGATGTCATTCTAGGCATGGATTGGTTACATTCATGCTATGCCTCAGTTGATTGTAGAACTAGGATTGTTCGTTTTCAGTTTCCAGATGAACTAATCTTAGAATGGAAGGGTAGTAGCTTAGCGCCTATAGGTCGATTCATTTCTTACCTTAAGGCCAGAAAGATGATCTCTAAGGGTTATCTCTATCATATAGTTCGGGTTAAGGATTCTAGCTCTGAAACCCCAACTCTTGAGTCAGTTCCTGTAGTTAGTGAGTTTCCAGAAGTGTTCCCAGAAGATCTTCCCGGAGTTCCTTCCGAAAGGGAAATCGACTTTGGAATAGATCTCCTTCCAGATACCCAGCCTATCTCTATCCCTCCATACAGAATGGCTCCAGCTGAGCTTAAGGAATTGAAAGAGTAGTTGAAAGACCTTCTAGATAAGGGCTTCATCAGACCTAGTATTTCACCATGGGGTGCACCAGTGTTGTTTGTGAAGAAGAAAGATGGTTCTCTCAGAATGTGCATTGACTATAGGCAGTTGAACAAGGTCACAATCAAGAATAAGTATCATATCCCCAGGATTGATGACTTGTTTGACCAACTTCAGGGTGCTAATCATTTCTCAAAGATAGACCTCAGATCAGGTTATCATTAGCTTAGAGTCAGAGATAGTGACATTCCGAAGACAGCCTTCAGAACTCGGTTTGGTCATTACGAATTTGTAGTTATGTCATTTGGACTAACCAATGCTCCTGCAGCTTTCATGGATTTGATGAACAGAGTGTTCAAGCAGTACTTGGACTTGTTCGTTATCGTCTTTATTGATGATATCCTCATTTACTCTAGGAATGAGGAAGAACATGCGAGTCATTTGAGAGTTGTTCTGCAAACTCTCAAAGATCGCCAGTTATTTGCAAAACTTAACAAGTGCGAGTTTTGGTTACAATCAGTTGCCTTCCTTGGGCATATTGTGTCTAGTGAAGGAATTCGAGTAGATTCCCAGAAGATAGAAGCAGTGAAACAATGGCCCAGACCTACCTCTGCTACAGATATCAGAAGTTTCTTGGGTCTAGCGGGCTATTACAGACGGTTTGTGGAAGGATTTTCATCCATAGCCTCTCCATTGACTAAGTTAACTCAGAAAAAGGTTAAGTTCCGATGGTCAGATGATTGTGAGAAAAGCTTTGCAGAACTGAAAACTAGGTTGACTACAGCTCCTGTCTTGACTCTACCAGAGGGTTCAGATGGTTATGTGATCTATTGTGATGCATCCAGGGTCGGCCTAGGTTGTGTGTTGATGCAGCGAGGTAAGGTTATAGCTTATGCTTCCAGACAGCTTAAGGTACATGAGAAGAATTATCCAACTCATGACCTCGAGCTAGCAGCAGTGGTGTTTGCACTTAAGATTTGGAGACACTACTTGTATGGTGTTCATGTAGATGTGTTCACAGACCATAAGAGCCTCCAGTATGTATTCACCCAGAAAGAGTTGAATCTTCGCCAGAGAAGATGGCTAGAGTTCCTCAAAGATTATGATATGAGTGTGCATTACCATCCTGGTAAGGCAAATGTAGTAGCAGATGCCCTTAGCAGACTATCTATGGGTAGTGTAGCACATGTTGAGGAAGAAAGAAAAGAGCTAGCAAAGGATGTTCACAGACTTGCTCGCCTAGGAGTTCGTCTTATGAGCATATCAGATGGTGGTGTAACGGTTCAGAATGGGGCAGAATCTTCTTTGGTAGTAGAGGTTAAGGAAAAGCAAGATAGTGATCCAATCTTGCTTGAACTTAAGGGTGCAGTCCACAATCAGAGAGTGGAGGTTTTCTCCCAAGGGGGAGATGGTGTACTTCGCTATCAAGGTAGATTGTGTGTTCCTGATGTGGGTGAATTGAGACAACATATTCTCGCAGAAGCCCACAATTCCAGATATTCTATTCATCCAGGCGCCACTAAGATGTACCGTGATCTACGGGAAGTCTATTGGTGGACTGGTATGAAAAGAGATATAGCAGACTTTGTGGCTAAGTGCCCCAATTGCCAGCAAGTAAAGGTAGAACATCAGAAACCAGGAGGTATGACTCAAGAGATTGACATTCCTACTTGGAAGTGGGAAGTGATCAACATGGACTTCATCACAGGTTTACCTCGTACTCGCAGACAATATGACTCCATTTGGGTGATTGTTGATAGGGTTACTAAGTCTTCTCGCTTTTTGGCAGTCAAGACTACAGATTCAGCGGAGGATTACACCAAGCTTTACATTAATGAGATTGTGAGGTTGCATGGAGTTCCTTTGTCTATCATCTCAGATAGAGGTCCTCAGTTTACATCTCATTTCTGGAAGTCATTTCAGAAAGGTCTTGGTACTCAGGTTAATCTTAGCACAACATTTCATCCACAGACGGATGGTCAGGCAGAGCGTACCATTCAGACCTTAGAGGACATGATGAGAGCTTGTGTGATCGACTTCAAGGGTAGTTGGGACGATCACCTTCCTCTGATTGAGTTCGCCTACAACAATAGTTACCATTCCATCATTCAGATGGCCCCTTATGAGGCATTATATGGGCGTAGATGTAGATCTCCAGTTGGTTGGTTTGAACTAGGTGAAGCAGCCTTGATAGGACCAGATTCGGTTCTTGATGCTATGGAGAAAGTGCAACTCATTAGAGATAGACTAAAGACTGCTCAGAGTCGCCAGAAGTCTTATGCAGATGTGAGAAGAAGGGAACTAGAGTTCCAAGTTGATGATTGGGTTTTTTTGAAAGTGTCACCCATGAAGGGAGTGATGAGATTTGGCAAGAAAGGAAAGCTCAGTCCCAGATATGTAGACCCTTACCGGATCTTGAAAAGGATTGGTAAAGTGGCTTATGAGTTAGAGTTGCCAGCAGACTTAGCAACAGTACATCCAGTCTTTCACATTTCTCTTTTGAAGAAGTGTGTGGGTTATCCAGCATCCATAGTGCCATTAGAGAGTGTGGCCATGAAATATAGCCTTTCTTATGAGGATGTACCAGTTGAAATTCTCGATCGTCAGGTTAGAAGGTTGAGAAATAAAGAAGTCGCTTCAGTCAAGGTTTTGTGGAGGAGTTAGTCAGTAGAGGGAGCTACTTGGGAAGCAGAAGCAGCCATGAAGTCCAAGTATCCTCATCTCTTTCCTTCCGATTCCATTCCAGCATGAGGTAATAGTTCCTCTTTAGTTTTTCAGTCATTCATGCGTAAACTCAGGCTTAGAATCAGGTTCCTTCAGTTTGTACTTGCATTTTCAGCGTATTTGCATGTCCTTGGAACTCAGATCAGTCAAAAATTCAGTTCTTAGTGTTTAGTGGTAAGGATTGCAGCCCTCTCCCTCCATTTCAGCTAGTTTAGTCTTCATTCAAGGACAAATGGTCCCAAGGGGGAAATAATGTAACACCCCGTATTCGAAACAGAAAAGATTGCAGGTGCAACTTACGGTCACCATCCACGGACCGTAGGTCAGACCACAGCCCGAGCTGGTGGTCCGTGGTTCACCACTGCAACCCCTCCCCAAACTAGCTTAGAAAATTGGCTAAGTCCCGACTCACGGACAGACCCACGATTCGTAGATCAGACCACGGTCCGTGGTCTGTGTCCGTGGATCGAGACTTCCTTTACCCAGCCTCTGACACAAACTACGGTTGACCAGCACGGACCGTCGTTCGATCCACGGTCCGTAGGTCTGACCGTAGATCGAAGGTTAGCAGCCAGTTAGCTGAAAATTCTGATGGGTCAACTTCAGATGGTCATAACTTTTAGCACAAAATGAATTATGTGTCCCATGACCTATGGTTAGATAGATAATTGAATTATCTTTCTAACGCCATCAAGTTTTCTAAATGCCGACCTCCGAGTAAAACGTTATGCTCGTTTTAGTGAAGGCCTGTCGAGCAGGGTTGACTTACGGACGCAATCTACGGACCGTAGATTGACCTACGGCCCGTAGGTCCAATCCGTAGGTCACTCCAACAACAATTAATTCAGGGGTCCTTTGGTCTTTTCCTATTTCGTTTAACCCCTAAGATACATCGTTTAGACCCTAAATCATGAGGTTTTAATCAGTTTAAACCTAGAAACATAATTAGAACTTACCTTAGTCAAAATCATTAATCAAAACTTAGAAAATTAGATTAGAAGCAAGAGAGGAGAAAAAGGTCAAGAACCCTAGTTCAAGAACGCAACAAGGTTCCTTCAGTTCCAGCCCCAAAATCGAAAGATTTCTCCGTGGAATTCGTCACCAGGTATGTGGGATTTCACTAGTGGGTTCCTTTCGCCCATTAGGTCCCTAGAATTCAGTCAGATTCTTGATTCCATGATTATGAACAGACCTAGGGTTTCTAGAATTATAGCAGATCATCATGATTAGTTATTTAAATGTTCCAAATCAGATTATCATGTTATTGCTCAGTTTATCGCATGACTTTCAGAACCCTAGCTATGTATTTCTTTAGCTCTTGAATTACACATGTTAGGTCGGATATTTCAGTATTCAGTTTTACATGCCTCAGTTTATGAATGCATCATTATCAGATTAATTGTTGCATTCTCAGTTTGCATGTTCAGTTTCGAGCTATCCAGTATTTACAGAAACTCAGTCATAATGTGTTAACCACTTAATTCATTGGGAGTAGCATAATACCGAGTTGGACTAGGGTTTCAGCGTACCCATATAGTCCCATAAGTACGAGCCACGTAGGTGTAAGTCCCCTTTGTGGGCAACATTAGTTTAGTGATGACGCCAGCATGCCTCTATACCTCTGGTAGGGTATATTGGGTCCTCTCGATGGGGCGTATACATCGGACTCCACATTTAGCTCATGTGGTTTTATGTCGGTTATTAGTAGCTCCCACTGTTCAGTTAGACTCTATTGCATTGACCATATTTCAGTACAGTCAGTATTCAGTCTCAGCATGTTATAAATTTGGTCATTGCATCAGTTAGCTCAGTATTCAGTATTTTCAGTATCTATATCATGTTCAGATTATTTCATTGCTTTATTGCTTTGTTCAGTTATATGTTATTTCAGCTTTACTCTATCCTGCATGCTCAGTACCTTTCAAGTACTGACGCATACGTGCGCTACATCTTCTCGTGATGTAGGTTCAGGTTCTCAGTATCCAAATCACGCTTAGATCGGTTCCCAGTCTTCAGTTCAGCAGCATCAGTGGTGAGTCCCCATTCTTCGAAGACTAGTGACATGTTTATCTTTATCGCTTTTAGTCTTTAGTTTTAGTTTTGCTAGATCTAGTTGGGGCATGTCCCAACATTTCTAGTCAGTTTAGAGGCTTATTTCAGACATAGTTAGAATCAGCTTAGTGTTTTGAATTTGATATTTCTTTTGTATTAAACTCTCAGATTTGATATATTCAGCTATAGTATATGGGTATTCCCCATCTTTTCAGATTTATTTATGATTTAGCTTCCAGATCAGTTTATTATCTTTAGTATGCTCATGATCATGCCAGTAGGGTTAGCTTGGGATCACTTGTGGTCCTAGGTCCCGTGACTGCGTCTCGGGGGTAGCTCGGGGCGTGACATTCTCTTTCTCCTCTTCTTTCTCTCCTCTCTCTCAAACCCTTACTTTCACTTTTCAAAAGGGAAAACTGATTTAAAATCAGCCTAGACCCTTAATATAACCAAAAGAAATGGTTAGGGAAAAGACCAAAATACCCTTAAAAATTCGGATGAACTTCCCTATGCCAACAACCCAACTTCCTAAGGGTATAACTCGCTCATACAAACTCGGAATCATGCAAACTCGCCGGCGTTGGAAAGATCATTCCAAGAGCTTTCCAAACATAACTGGAAATACACCTAACTCATCCTGAGCTAGGAGTTACGATTGTTTGAAGTTGACCAAAACCTCACTTTTTTCCATAACTAAATTTCCAGATTTTTGAATTCCTTCCAAAAATGTCTATTTCCAATTACGAGCTTCTTCATAGTTATTTCAAATTGCCGGATGTTACAACTAGTGAGCAAATAGTCCGTGCAGGGCACGTGCCCAATATTAACTCATAAATTATTTGTTTGAAATAATATTAAATAAATAATTTAATTTTTTAAAAATAAAAATCAACTTTATTATTGTGGTAATAAATTATCTAATTATGTGTGAAATGAATACGTGATTAATAATTTTAAATGGTGTTGATTATATAATTTTAAATTTTTAGTCCAAAAGAGTTATATATATATATATATATATATAATAACCAAAAGAAAGCCTTGACCTTACAAAAGACAGATAATACTTGACCAAGAATATCACTGGTATCTTTTAAAGATAAAAGAAAATTATTCAAATATATGGGACTTTTTAATAGAACAAAGACAACTATATTTAGAACAACGACAGTTATATTCAGGTTTACCACCATCGCAAGAACTAGATTTAATAAATCAACAGATTAGACATATAGATTCACAGTTACCAAGAATAGGGTCTAGAATTGACCATTACCTCCAACAAATTCGACAAGAACGTCATGATAGAAAAGAAAAGACTTTATATCTTGCTTAAGATACTACAATAGGAAGTCCAAAGAATCTAGAATATTTAGACTTAGAAATAATTTCTGGAAAGAAATATAGAAGGCTAAAGCTCGGTTCAATAATCAAGTGTAACTTTACAGAAGGAGACACACCTTACATAGCGATAATCATCACTTAAACACTATTACAGACTTAATAACAAATCTAGCAGAACACTCTCAGATAAAAGATGATAGAATAATAAAGTCAATAGAAACTCTAGAAGACTTGCAAAATCAACATAAAAAATTATTAGAAAAAATAGAAATTAATTTCAACTTCTTTAAGGCACAACAATTAGATATAAATACAAAGGTACATGGTATTATAACTAATAATACTAACATAAATAACAAAAGTGCAACAGAAAGAATAAATAAGAGACTAGAACTTCTCCACAAGGAATCTGAAGAAATAAAAGAAAAACTAAACCAACTTAAAGACCTAACCCTTTCATGAACTATCCTTTTTACCAAGAAGTTTTGAAAAAGGCAGCACAATTTCAAGTTAATCCCGAAGGTTTATCGGATTATACACCACCAGGGAAAACAGACCTAATAGGAGTAAAACAAAATAATATAATAATCTTCGCACTGTTAGAATCAAAACAAAAAACTAGACGATAAGATAGCAAAAATTAATAAAAAGTTAGATATTTTATTAGAAAATAAAACCACTAAAGAAACCACTAAACATGATAAGAATATACAAGACCTAATAGAACAACTAAAGAAAACAGAAATAACGCACCAAAAGGATAGACCTAAAGTGACAAAGAGGGACAAGGCATGGACCTTCTTTCAAATAGGGGTAGAGCCTCTCAAGAAAGACAAAGAGCCAGTTTCTCTCAAGATAGACTAGGAAATACTATATTAGCCAGAATAATAAACTCGTCCAGACCTAATAACAGTCAACAGCTAGATGAAATAATAGATGTAGACAAAGATATAGAAATCTTTCAGCAAAATAGACTAAAACTAATAAACCCACAAATACTCTATAATACAAGACTATTCTCTTCACAAGCACATTTATATAGACACTATAGAGAAGAGCAGATGTGCATATCAGGAGACAATAGTGAAAGTATAAGTTTAATTAGCAAAGAATCAATGAAAGAAATACAAAAAAAAAATGATGAATATCATGCATATGGAATTAGTAGTAATTGGACTTAAAAGGTTTAACTAGAAAAAACCTAGGAACCAAAGTGTTGATTACTTTATATGATGATAGATGGGCAGAATCAAAAAGATCTATAATAGGTCTAACAGAAGTAGATATGACCAACAATGGAGGAATATTTTACTATAGCCTAGACTTTATGATAAATTCAACTGAATTTGGTAAATACATAAAAATAGGAATTCAAACTAAAGGATAAGAAGAAATGAACTGCAGAAATAACTTGCTAGTATGCGTAAGCTTAATAGGAAAATTAGCCACTAGTAGCAGCTCCAAATTTAAAAACAAAATAGACAATGCGCTAGGATTAATGGGAAATAAGGGAATAAAACTAATGAAACCTTTAAAAATAAACTCAGAAGAATATGCAGGTAGAGAATGGAATTTAGAAAAATTTTGTAAAAAAGAAGTTCTAAGACCAAATGACCACCTTACATACACTAATAATAAAGGACAAACCTTAATTAGATTTACCGACTATAAATATTCAGACCAAAGAGAAATAAATGAAGACCTCGACGACTAGACCAACGAAACAACAGTAAACATGGAAGGAATGAATGTTCAAATCATAAAAGAAGATGACTATGAAGTAGATAAATCAATAGAAAAAGCCAAAGAAATACACGAATTAGATAAAAAAGCAATCTTTAGATGTAAAGGCTGTAAACTAAGAGGAATAAATTTCTCTAGGGTAGAAAAACACTTTAAAGAATGCAGAGCTAGAACAGACAATCACGGATATAGACAGGAAGAAGACGTACAAGAAGAAATTGATGACGAAACAACACGTAGCTTAAAAGAGTTTATGGAGACCGCCTTGACTAGTTCAAGCCCTTTCCAAAAAACCACACCCGTACCGCCGGCAGAATATACCATAGGTACTTACCAAGGCACAGAGTCTTTAGACAAGACCCAGCTACAAAACCAGAAATGGTTAGACCAATAGGAATAAGAATGCCGATAGAAGCTCCTATTAAGTTTCAAGACGGGGGAGATAGAGGAAAAATACTAAATATAGCAGCACATGACCCCCAATTATAGAATTCAGTAATAGACGTATGGAAAGGTATAGTGGCAGTAGACTACATACATCACTACAGTGAAATGGATGCAGAAACCATGTATAGATATATGGAGACCTTTCTAGGAGAATCAATTAAAGGAGTATGGGAGGCATACAAAGTAGCTTACCCTCAAGAGTTCCAAGAATTAGTAAACATGGGACCAAACCCGTACAACTTTACTAATAAAATACATAGCTTAATAACAAGAGAATACCCAAATAGCGGATTAGTAGTATTACAAAAGAATGCGTTAATCAAACTAGAACAACTTAGCATAAATAACTGGTGCCATATAAAGAACTTCTTAAAAGACTTCTTCTATTATTGTGCCTTAAGCGGTAACGCGTTTAACCAAAGTTTAGGAAAGAAACTTTTCAACAAGCTCCTAGGAACAGAAATAGAAGAAAGATGGAATAAAATAGAATGAGTAATGTAAAACCCAAACGCAAATTGGTCCATAGGACATAAATTACAGCATGTAATGGAGGTACTACAAGAAAAATGTACAAATATACAAATACAAAAATAGTTAAAACAAAGTGAGACTGGTTTCTGTAAAAATATATATAAAACACAATGTTATGATCAAAGTAAACCACAAAGAAAGTATAGAAAAACATATCAGAATACACAAGAATACAAACCTAAGAACAAGTACTATTTAAGAAAATCAACGACAAGGAAACCTTACCTAAATAAAGACAGACATGTAAGAAAACATAATAATAATAATAGAATCTACAAAAATAGACTGGCTTGCTTCACATGCGGAAGTGAAGAACATCTGGCCAATACTTGTCCCGGAAAAAACAACAGTAGGACAAGAAATTCCCAGCTTATAGAAGATTTCCAAGAAACTCTGATAAATGTAGACGAATATATGTCGGATAACGAAAGTAAATACTCAGTAATAAGCATAGACACCGTAGAAGGAGGAAGACAAGATTCATCAGATTCAGAGGAAGAAACATTAATAAACGAAATAGGATTAGAGATGCTAGATCTAAATAACCTAAAAGATTACACCTTTGTCAATATACAATGTGACCACCAATTTTGCAAAGGAAAAGCTTTAGATAGCCAGCGATGTTTTAATTGCACAGGATATCCAAGAAAAGAGAGAAGAGCAAAATGCATGAACTGCTAAATAGAAGGATGCATTCAGTGTATTGATAAGATATTCAATATTAAGTTTAAAGACGAACAAGTTATTACAAAAGAAAATTCTCTTAAAGAATTATAGGATAGGATAGATAATTTAGAAGAAAGAATGAGTAAACTAGAAAAAGGGAAAAGCGTAGAAGAAACCAGCCAAATTAACCACAAATCGCCCGAACTAGAAATAGAACTCTTAAATGAAAAGGAAGATGATAAGCCATTTGAAGGATTAATTTGTAACGAAGACAAAAAAATTAATACCATAAAAATCTTGACTAGAATAAGAATTCAGGAATACGAGATAGAAATCCTGGCCCTAGTAGATGATGTACAAAGAGCATAACAAATAGAGGCATTTTGCCTCTAGAAATAATAAAAGATTTCCCATAACCACAAAGCGCCATGCAAATGGATGGATCTTCTAACATATATAAGCATTACGTTAGTAATGCAAAAATAAGCTTTTTAAACACGTGTGCAGACTTAAATAAACCCACTTATAAGTTAGAAAAGATCTGATAAGAGATTTAAATATTTGGGTAAACTTTGTTTTAGGATTAGACTTCTTACTACATAATAATGAAAGTTGTCTCCTTACTAGAGATGGAATAATATTTTAAAAAAACACCACCCAAACCGCAATAACTACAGAATCCATCCCAACGAAATCTTGGTACCTCATAGAAACTAATAAACTTAGCCCAAATACTTCAAAATGAGACAAAGGAGAAGAATGCACTTGTACAAAGATACATATTACAAATGAAAAGGAAGAAATTGAACTATTAGAACTTAGCCTTTCAGATATAGAAGACGTAGAAAAAAATTACAACTTAATAGAAATAAATATAGGGCTTAACAATTTTAAAAAAGGATTACAACACATAGGAGTAATAAAAAATCAAAAGGATCAAGAAAAGGTAATTCTAATTCTAGATAAATCAGAAATAATCGGAGAAAGACCCCTAAAGCATTGGGAAGCCAATCACATAACTTGCAGACTAGACATAATTAACCCAGAATATACGGTGAAAACAACCTCTATAGAGTCAACAAATGAAGACATGAAAGAATTCGAACACCAAATAAGAGAGTTACTAAAGTTAGGAGTAATCAGAAGATCAACATCAAGGCATAGATCAACAGCATTCATGGTAAGAAATCATAGTGAAATAGTAAGAGGAAAAGCAAGAATGGTTATAAACTACAAAAGACTCAATGATAACACCATAATGGACAGATACAAGCTACCAGATAAAACAGAGCTAATAAATAGAATACAAGGAAGAAAGATTTTTAGTAAGTTCGACTGCAACTCCGGATACTGGCAAGTAAAAATGCATGAAGATAGTATAGAATGGACTACTTTGACTTGTCCAGAAGGACATTTCGAATGGTTAGTAATGTCTTTCAGACTAAAAATAGACCTCCGCCCCCCCCCCCNCCCCCCCCCCCCCCCAATTTTCCAAAGAAAAATGGATAATATTTTTAGAGACTATAAAAACTTTATTTTGATATACGTAGACGATATTTTAGTATTCAGTAATAATACTAAAGAACATCTAGGACACTTACAAATAGTATTTAAGTTATTTGTAGACAACGAAATCATAATTAGTAGAAAAAAATGGACTTATGTAAAAATCTCATAAATTTCCTAGGAGTAGAAATTGGAGATGGAAAAATTAAATTACAACCTCACATAGCAAAGAAAGTCCTAGTTATGCCAGATGAATTAGACAAAACTAAAGATTTACAAATTTTTTTAGGAATTTTAAATTATGCAAGAAATTTTATAAAAGACCTAGGAAAAGTAGTAGGACCCCTATACTCAAAAACAAGAACTAATTGACAAATAACATTCAATATGGAAGATGTAAAGTTAGTACAAAACTCAAGAAAATGGTTAAAACCATACCAGACTTATCTCTCCCATTGGAAATAGATTACCCAATAGTTGAAACGAACAGAAGTCTAGAAGGGTGGGGAGCATACTTAGAATAAAAAAAAGTACGAAGACAAAAAAGATGAAAAGATCTGCGCCTACCAAAGCGGAAAATATAAAGAAAAAGGAAACATGAGTAGTATAGACGCAGAAATACTAGCAGTAATCTACGACCTAAATAGCTTCAACTTATATATTATCAATAAAAAGGAAATTTTAGTAAGAACTGATTGCGAAGCTGTTGTAAAATTTCATCAAAAAATAGATGGGAAAAGTAGTAGTAAAAGAAGATGGTTGAACTTTTTAGATGTCACCCCAATATATAATATATCTTTAAAACACATAAAAGGGAAATATAATTCTTTAGCAGATCAGCTTAGCAGACTCATGAAAACTAACTATTTACTTTCAGCATGAGTACAGGAAAAGACAAAGCCAGGGCCTCCAGTTCAAGCAACATTACAGACCAAACGGACAAATACTTATATCTCCAGACTTTATTGAGGAACACTTTGTTCAAACCCGAGACAAAATTAGATGAGGCAAGACTAAACACCCCAAGTATGGAAAGACTGCATTTTGGAAGACAAAACTTAATATTTTACCCCCCATCTAACTTAAGTTTCAGAGTAAAGCCGGAGACAAAGATAGACAGACCATAGAGATGTTTGATAGACAATCTATGGATAGCATATAACAAAGTTCCACGAGACAATAGTTACTTCATCTCAGTAATGAATTCATTAAGCCATTATTTTACAGAAAAAAATGAAGACAAAAAATTCAAATTCTATGTGGTAGTCCAAGGAAGATTTGTCGAAATTTTTCAGACATGGATGGAGGTAATAGACTCAATAAAAGACTTCCCCACTCCCCTCTTCAAATGGTTCAATGACCTAAAGAAAGCTCTGGATTACGCAAGAGGGACTCTAGGACCAAATTATTTCATAAGTCCAGCCCTAAGACAAACCACAAATCCTTTCCTACAATATAATATCCGAAAAGACACAGACAAATAATACTTTGCGACCATTGCTCTTCAATGACAGACTATTTTAAAAGACAAAACCAAACCATTGAGAGACTTGAAAAGGAAAAAGAAAAAATGACACAACACAACCACCTCCTACAAGAAAGAATAAGAATTTTACATTTTGAAATCACTCAGACCCAACCATTACAAATAGAAGAACATCCAGGGGAACAAAAAAGTTCTCCATCTCAGTTCAAAATGGATAAGAAGGGAGTGCATTCCCCAAAGAATGTAGAAAAAGTTACTGTATCGGCTAGAGGTACAGCTAGTCCTGTTCAAACGGTAGCGGGTAAAGACTTATCAAATCCGTTGATGACTGACACTTTGCCAAAATGTGTGAGAATATTACCGGCTAGTTTTAGTTTTAATAAACCAAGAACCACAGAAAAAGGAGAAAAGACTAGAGGATTTCTGTTAAAAAGAAAGAAAGACAAAAAAATTGAACAAATGATACAAAGTTCCCTCCACAAGCTACTTGGTGAAAAGACTAAAGAAGTTATATGTGAAAACCCAAACCCCGAACCAGAGACTGCAGACACTGAAGATTCAGGAAGTAACGAATGCAACCCATCGCTAGAACAATTTTCTCAAGACCCAAACGAAGACGATGACTCAGGGATGAGCTTCGACTCCATAGCATTACACAACCTAGACACATAGAAAATACAAAAGCAATGACGAGTCACGAGAAAAGACAAAAGAAAATAGGTAAGCCATGACGCAATAGACCACTACTCTAAAGCAGACAAGAAAGAAGACACCACTACTCAAAAGCGGACAAGAAAAAGGACAATTATTTCGGAAAAGTCTTTAAAAGCCATGTGACGATAGGGCCTAAAGAGCACCCTGCAGGTAAAGAAAGACTATTCAATATTTTGAAATCCGAATTTCAAATCCGGAGAAGGTCATCCTCGCCTATAAATATGAGACCATTTGCAAGAAGAAGAGACAGAGTGAGAGAGAGAAAAAGTGCAAGAGCAAGTAGAGCATATCAGTTAGCCTTACATATTTTACATATTTCCTTTCCTTTTTTAAAAAAATAGAAAGAAATAAGTTTGTAAATAGAGTGTGAGTGTTTAATTTCTGAAGTAACTGCAAGGTCACTCGGGGACTCCCGAAAGGGAAACCTCTCTCCGACCACTATCAATGTAAGTAGTTATGTGTTTTCTAGATCTTAGTAGTTTCTCCTTGTTTATGATATTAGGCATTATTATATATTAATACTAGTAAAATTACCCACGCTTCGCGCGAAAATTTAATATCAGGAAATTTATAAAATAATACTTAAAACCTATCAAACATTAAACCTAAAACACTATATTATCTTACATACAAGATTACGTAGTAACAAACATAAATAATGTAAAGGAAAATGAAAATCATTACATCTTATCATTTAGCCTTAATAACATAAGCATAAATTATAAATTATAAATTATTAAATTAATGATTGTAAAAATACATACCAGGATCTGTAACGAAATCAATAGTGTCAGTTAGACTCAACATGAGCAAAGTATACAAATATTTAATTGTGAAGAAGAAGAAGAGGAGGAGGAGGAGGTTCAGAATTTTCGTTGTGCTAAAATGAGAGGAAATACCTCTATTTATAGACAACAAAGAGTAGTGTAAACAAATGTTTATTGTGCCTTATTAGAAAGTTTACAACTATTTGGAAAAGTTGCAACCCTTCGTAAAGGTCACAACCTTTCATAAAAGTTATTAACTTTTCATAAAAGTCGCAACTCTTCATAAAAGTCGCAAATCTTCATAAAAGTCACAACTTTTCATAAAAGTCACAACTCTTCATTAAAGTCGCAACTTTTCATAAAAGTCATAACTTTTCATAAAAGTCGCAACTTTTCATAAAAGTCGCAACTTTTCATAAAAGGGAAGGCTAATTGTGTAAATAAATAAATTAAAAGGGAATTCTGGTTTGTGGTGGAGCCATGTAGGCGGGACTAAGGTTCTCTTTTATATATATATATATATATGATATATGATTGTTATATGATATTTACTATTTATATGTTATATGATGTTCATACATGTACTATGTCATTATTTACTCTTAGTAAATGGTTAGTTCCCTACCCTCTTAGTAACAATGATGGATTAACCTGTAAATACCTAGGGAAGTTGAAAGTCCGCCATGATCAGGGAACCGAAGGACTGTGTATCCCAGAGTTTGGTTACAGAAGAAGTTGCTAAGAACATATGTTATGGAAAAGAGATGAACAGAGTAGAAAAAACAAGAGTAATTTTGGGAGAAATTACCAAGATTTAGTAATAACAAACTACTAAACTAGATAACGGAGCTGGAGGAGGGAGTACTGAGTAGGATTTTACACCATAATCCACACACGCAGCATCCAGAACGTCACCACTATTACATCATAATTCTCATACGCAACATTTGAAACCTCACCACAATTATATAAGATAAACGACCTTTTTTTTTATTTAAACAACCTTTTTTATTTGGTATTTGTGTTGTAATTTCATTCTTCTTTTTCAAAAATTTGACGTGATGGATCCCTTTTAGGATCTCCTTAATTGAAATCTTTTTCTTCACCGTTTGCCACTTTCTTTTACCTAAAATAATTATAAAATTTACTTAAATTTCAACGACACTCAAAGTAAGAAGAGTCTGTTTGGCTTGGCTGGAAAAAAATAGCTTTTAAAAAGTAATTTTTAAAGTCAAACTTAAATGACTTTTAAGTAAAAG
Source organism: Solanum stenotomum (assembly GCF_019186545.1). Classification (NCBI taxonomy): domain Eukaryota; kingdom Viridiplantae; phylum Streptophyta; class Magnoliopsida; order Solanales; family Solanaceae; genus Solanum; species Solanum stenotomum. Next base: position 13,991,334 of record NC_064283.1, on the reverse strand, counting down.
AAAAAAAAAAGTAGGGAGATTTCTATTTTTTGTTTATAACCTTTTAAAATTATTTTAAATTCTTTTTAACTTTGTTAAACACTTCTAAAAGCTAAAAATGACTTAGAAGTAGGTTTGACCAACTTTTAAGCCAATCCAAATACGCACTAAAGCTATACATAAAAAAACTGAATTAACACGAAATTTAATAGCCTAGATAGGTCGAATAATTTCAAAAAATTAATTACTACCTTTTTTCTCTTCATAAATAATTAAATTATAGTGAAGCAAAAAGAAACTTTTTATCCCAAAAATATGTTGAAGCTACTCAACTTTAGTAGGGTCCCACATTGAAAAGGGATAGACTAAAGAGGAGATGCTTTTTTGTCTATTATGGGAAACATTCAAGCAAGATATACACTACAAAAAAAGTGTGAATTACATAGGAATTTTTCTGGGGATTAGTATGAAAATCTGCAGGAAACATATTTTCCTGCAAATTTTCATAGTAATCCCTAGAAATATCTTCATGTAATTCACACTTTTCATGTAGTATAACACATAGTACAATACAATTAAATCATAAAGCTCTCAAGTGGAAAGCCTTAAATGACCAAAGTACCCCTTAATTTATTCTTATTCCTAAGAATCACACATGTCGATGGTGTGCTGACTGCTTGATGTATAACTGTCACTTATACAATAAGTGAATTACGGAAATATTTGGAAATTAAGACTAGTACTCTTTCTGTTCTAATTTATGTATTCAGATTGATAAATTTAAAGCACCAAAACTGCTCAAAGTGACACTTACAGTGAACTTACTATCAAAGATAATGAATCATTTTTGCCATATTCTTTAATCATGTTTCACTTAATGCAAAATTTAGGAAAAAAGAAATTTTAAAATTCATGGTATAAAATAAGTCGAAAATATTTTTATAATTTTATTATTTCATTATGTAAGAGAAAGCACATATACTACAAATTCCCAAAGAATCAAGTGGACATATATCAAGGTCCTCTATATATCAATGACAACTTTTGATGTAAGCCTGGAAAGGACCATTAGTTTAGGTGACTAATAAAGAGAGGTAGACCATTATAGGGAGGAAAACTTTTTTAAAAGATATATTTTTTTTTATTTTCCATCAAATTTTTGAAAAATATTTTTTCTGGAAATTTCCTTTCTTAAAATAAGGAAAGAAATGTCTTCCTTAGAAATAGATTTTTCTTTCTATAATAAAAAGAATAATGAATAAACCTAATTAAAAAAATGCTATTATTGTTGTTGTGAATTAAACAACGTGAGGAAAGAAATGTAGTGAAGGAAAATATACCGATGTGTCTCAATCACATTTATTTGCTTGGTGTCACGACCCAGACCGTTGTGATTGACACTCACACTAACCCTTCGATGGGAGAACCACTACTACATCCCCAAACCAAGCAATTAAACCAAAAACTAAATCATTTAAGTTAAGGAAGCAAATTAAATACTAAGGAAAGAAATAAGGATTTCCCATAAACTCCAATAAAAGTCTAACAACGAACTAAATAATGCGGAAGAAATAACCTAGCACTTGAAAGTCAATGTACCAAAACAACTAAAGTTCAACAAGTCTAAACAAGAAGGGATGCAACCCTAAACTAATGTACTAATAACTAATTGAAATGTCTAAGTCTTGAATTCGAACGACAATCACTGATCTTCTAAGCGAGGTATGTCAGTAGCCGCTTGAAGATACTCTGTACTCAATAAAAATAAGAGCAAGTGTAGTATTAGTACACAACCACAGTGTACTGGTAGGATCACGTAGCTATCCCACTAAGTGTAACATAAGCAAGTCAATACAACATTAAAAACATGCAAAATACCAAACATATACAATATCAATTATCACATGCTCAACAATATACACAATTATGACAAGTCATTGGTTCTCTCATGGAACCCAAACCCAAACAGTTAGCATACCCGATCCAACGTTATGCCGGAACGTGGCAACCGATCCCATAATTATTCCAGAACATGGAAACCGATCCCAATTAGTTATGACAGAACGTGGCAACCGATCCATTCAACACACCACAATCACAATCACAAGCACCTTCTCTAGTTCATACAAGTAAGTTATGATTCATGGCATTCATCATTCATCTATCTTATTTACAACAAGTGTGATCAACAATGACACATTCGCATACATGCAAGTATCATAATGAAGCAAGAACAAACATACATCACACAATCATAGAATCACAACCATCACCTACCTCGAAACAGGCTTGAAACCCTAACAAACTTGATACTTCCCTTTTCGAATTTGTCCTGCTTGTTCTTAGTCTACAAACAATCATAATAACAGAAAAATCAATAAAAAATCACCAATTACCCGGATTACTAACAATTCTAACAACCCTAGATCATACACATGATCCCAAGTATCCAAAATAAGGCTTTTTCCACCATGGTTTCCAATTCAAAACCCTCCTCCATCGATAATTACCCATTCTATTACGTTCTACTGATAAAAAAAATGGATTCGAGGAGTGAAAAGCTTACCTTTAGTGTCACGCCCCGAGCCTACACCCCGGGCGGGACTGGCACTCGAGAACCATTGCTGGCCCCAAGCGAACCCTTGGCCTGGCTTACTTACTCAGCGGAAGACTTAAACATACGAAAATATAACTCATGCATAACTTAAGAAATAATAGTTTAGCCAGAATGGCAACTCAGTCTTTAAACATCATCTGAATGAAAATGTAAAGACAACTGAACCACTAACTGTCTATGAAGCCTCTAAAATAATTAAGATGGAAGTTGGAACAAACCCCAAAACATCCTAATGAACTAAACTAGAAAGCGAATAAAAGACTCCTCCGGAATGCAATGAGGCTCACCAACAGAATCTGAATGCTCAAGCTGGATCAACGAGACACTGGATGCTGATCCTGGATACCTGTGTCTACATCATAAGATGAAGCAGGCCAACTGGCATCAGTACATTGAATGTACGAGTATGCGTGTAACACCCCGTATTCGAATCACACCAAAAATGCAGATTTTGAAAAGTTGCAGGTGCAACCCATGGTTGCCATCCACGAACCGTAGATCAGACCACAGCCCGAGCTGGTGGTCCGTGGTTCACCACTGCAAGCCCTCCCCAGCCAAGCTCAGAAAAATCGGCTAAGTCTCGACTCACGAACAGACCCACGGTCCGTAGATCAGACAATGATCCGTGGTCTATGTTCGTGGATCAAGACCTCCTTTACCCAACCTCTGACACAAACTACAGTTGACCAGCACGGACCGTTATTCGATCCACGGTCCATAGGTCTGACCGTAGATGAGGGTCAGCAACCAGTTAGCTGAAAATTGTTCATGGGTCAACTTCAGATGATCATAACTCTTATCAAAAAATGAATTATATGTCCCATGACCTATGGTTGGATAGATAATTGAATTATCTTTCCAACGCTACCGAGTTTTCTAAATTCTGACATTCGAGTAAAACGTTATGCTCATTTTAGTGAAGCCCTGTCGGGTAGACTCGACCTACGGATCCGATCGACGGACTGTCGATGGAATGACGGCCCGTTAGTCCCATCCGTCAGTCACTCCGACAACAGTTAATTCAGGGATCTTTTGGTCTTTTCCTATTTGTTTAACCCCTTAGATACATCGTTTAAACCCTAAATCATGAGGTTTTAGTCAGTTTAAGCCTAGAAACATAACTAGAACTTACCTTAGTCAAAATCATTAATCAAAACTTAGAAAATTAGAAGCAAGAAAGGAGAAAAAGGTCAAGAACCCTAGTTCAAGAACGCAACAAGTTTACTTCAGTTCTAGCCCCGAAATCGAAAGATTTCTCCGTGGAATTCGTCACCAAGTATGTGGGATTTCACTAGTGGGTTCCTTTTGCCCATTAGGTCCCTAGAATTCAGTCAGATTTTTGATTCCATGATTATGAACGGACCTAGGGTTTCTAGAATTTCAACAGATCATCATGAATTAGTTATTTAAATGTTCCAAATCAAATTATCATGTTATCGCTCAGTTTCTTACATAAATTTCAGAACCCTAGCTATGTATTTCATTAGTTCTTGAATTACACATGCTAGGTCAGATATTTCAGTTATTCAGATATACATGCTCCAGTTTTATGCCACATTATCAGTATATTTCAGCATAAACCCTAGTTTGAGTTATAAATCTTGAGAAGCTTTTCTTTAAGACAACACTTGAATTTTAAACTGAGTTTTTGAGAAAGTTAAGATGAGTTTTGAGAAAGAGCTTCTAAAACATGATTAGTATGACAATTGAGTAGGTCATCAATGTATGAATAGTATGGTATCTAGATATACCATCAATATTTATGCAGTATGACTTCTCAAGTCATCAATGATCATAGTATAATATGATCTTGAATTGTTTTCAAAAGAAGGGTTTTCAAGTATGAGTATCTACATGTCAGTATTTTGAGTTATTCAGTATTTCAGTCATAATATATTCAGTTATACATGCCTCAGTTTATAAATGCATCATTATCAGATTAATTGTTGCATTCTCAGTTTGCATGTTCAGTTTCGAGCTATCTAGTATTTACAGAAACTCAGTCATAATGTGTTAACCACTTAATCTATTGGGAGTAGCATAATACCGAGTTGGACTAGGGTTTCAGCGTACCCATATAGTCCCAGAACTACGAGCCACATAGGTGTAAGTCCCCTCTGTGGGCAACATCAGTTTAGTGATCACGCCAGTCATGCCTCTATACCTTTGGCCGGGTATATTGGGTCCTCTCGATGGGGCGTATACATCGGACTCCACATTTAGCTCATGTGGTTTTATGTCGGTTATTAGTAGCTCCCACAGTTCAGTCAGATTCTATTGCATTGATCATTTATCAGTATATTCAGTATTCAGTCTCAGCATGTTATAAATTGGTCATTGCATTCAGTTAGCTCAGCATTCAGTATCTATATCATGTTCAGATTATTTCATTGATTTATTGCTTTGTTCAGTTATATGTTATTTCAGCTTTACTCTATCATGTATGCTCAGTACCTTTCAAGTACTGACGCATACATGCGCTACATTTTCTCGTGATGTAGGTTCAGGTTCTCAGCATCCAGATCACACTTAGATCGGTTCTCGATGTTCAGTTTAGCAGCATCAGTGGTGAGTCCTCATTCTTCGAGGACTAGTGACATGTTTATCTTCATCGCTTTTAGTCTTTAGTTTCAGTTTTGCTAGATCTAGTTGGGGCATGTCCCAACATTTCTAGTCAGGTTAGAGACTTATTTCAAACATAGTTAGATTCAACTTAGTATTGAGTTAATATCTTCTTTATATTAAACTCATCAATTTTCATTTATTTCAGTTATAGTATATGAGTATTCCGCATCTCTTCAGTTTATTTATGATTTAGCTTCCGCATCCATTTATTATCTTTAGTATGCTCATGATCATGCCAGCAGGGTTAACTTGGGATCACTTGTGGTCCTAGGTCCCGTGTCCGCGTCTCGGGTGTAGCTCGGGGCGTGACAATGCGAGTTGGAATGCTAAAACAACATAGGCTTGAAAGGGAATATGAAAAAAGCACTTACCTTGGCTCTTCTCAGCTCATGAATATTTAACTGAACTTATTTCAATATTAAGCAGTTTAAAACAAGTGCAATATAAAGAAAAGTTGTTTAAAAACATGCTATCAACTCTGCATATATACAAAGATACAACATAACTCTGAAATGTATGTAAAAATACAATAAACTGATGTATATAAAAATACAATAACTTATGTGGGAGTTTCTCTAACCGACAACCATCACTATGAGCCTAAGTGATGGTACAACGTTTTACATCACGTTGCCAAGGATCGTCCTATACCTTGCCATCAGTATAGAACCTAAACTACTAAGTGGATCAACTAGTCTATGCTGAAAAGCACTAAGGAATCATCTAAAAGTATGACTATTTTTCTGCCCATGATGGCTTACATAGTGTATGGGGCTTGAGTTAATATGAACTCGCGTCACATATCGGTGCTCAATACTACTCCTAAAATATACTTAGCTCATATGTTTTAAAACACCTTCTTCTCTGGTTTGAGATAATTACTCAAAGTTAGCTTAAAAGCTCTCTTGGAATCAATGTTCCCTTTTTTCTGTTCAAAACTCTTTTAGAAATCTCAGTTTCCTCTCATCTTAAATGTGAAAACATTTACTCTTGGGAATACTTAGTTCCCATTTATCATTTTAAAGAAAATGAACTTTGATCTTACTCCTTACTCAACTTCAAAACTTATGTCTTAAAACAAAGTTAAAAGCATTTGCAAAAGACTTCTTGAAAAGATTCTGAGAATTTCCTAGACTTGGCTCTTGACTTTCCTTGAATTTGAATTTATGGATTCAAGGTTATGATTCATGTTTCTGGATGATTTCTAGATGTTTAGAAGTCATTTATAGTAGTTAGAATCAATGGAAAGTGTTAACACACTTTAGAATAACTTAAATAGACTAAACGACGAAAAACTGGTGAAAAACGACGTTTTGGGCGTATCCCCCAACTTTCTGGGGCTCTATTCTGGCGTACTGCTAGCGCGCCGTCCCAACCTTCCTGCCGCTATGGGGGCGTGTCGCGCCAGCCTTCCCACAGACAAAATCTGGCAAATTTTTTACCTCGTTTTCTTATCCTAAATCATTTTAATCCGATTCTTTTACCCAAATTCACTTTAGACTCATGTACCCAAATCATATACACAAAATCTAACCCAAACAAGTTAGGGAAACAATATTTAATCATCAAGAAACTCCTAAATCCCAACTCATATTCAAGAAATGAAATCAATTCAAGAACAACTATTAAGAACATCAATTTCTCAATCTTTTTAGGACGAAATCACGCTGATTTAAACATGTTTGGCACGTGGGTGAACCAACCCAATGCTATGTGATCTCACATACCTTGTAGGGATCACTCCCGACGAATTCCGCAAGCCAAACTTCGACGATCTTGAATGTTCTTGCTTCCTTTCTCCTTTCTCCTTAGCCCTAACGTGAAATCCCAAATTCTAAAATTGACTAAAATCTGATTTGACCGAAATTAAACTCTTTAAAACAGATTAAAATAGGTCAATTAAAAGATTAAAATACCCCTTAATATTCCGAATTTGACATTTCCTTAACCCAATAGCCCAACCTCCAAAGGGAATAACTCACTCATCCGAACTGAGAATCGCCCAAACTTGGCGGCGCTGGAAAGACCATTCCAAGAGATTTCCAACCATATCTGAAACTACACCTAACTAATCTTGAGCTAGGAGTTATGGTCGTTTGAAGTTGACAAAAAACTCACTTTAACTTGCTTGAAATTTTCTAGATTTCCTTATACTTTCCAAATATGACTATTTCCAGATTTTAAACTTCTTTCTAGTTCTTTCTAGTTGCGAGATGTTACATTTAGCTTTAAGAATGGTGGAAAACTGTCAAGAACTCGTATGGGGTCATGTCCTAGCTCTCAAAGTCAAAAAGTGCAGAATAAAGTCATTTTGGGGTTCATTTACGACCTTAATTAAGTTGCGTCCAACCCGTCATAGCGGCCCCACCCTGGAGGCAGAAATCCTGTCCCAGTGGCTTGCACAGAATCAGTGAGCTATTTTAATAATTCCAAGACCCCCATTTCACAACACACCCTTACCCAATGACGCTCAGAAAATAGCGCTCACGCTAAGATAGATTTCGGGAGTTCTACTCACCCGAATTCAATTCCATAAAGTCATACGGATTCCTTAACGGCTTATATAACTACTCATGTAATCAAATTCATAAATAAGTCACCCGATTGCTACCAGATTTTCCTACACCTTAATGACTCCGATTTCGTCCAAATCTGGCCTAGGTTGGGAAATTCCAAGTTACTACGAAAAAGTTTTCCGACCTAAAAAATTTTCCCGTTGGCTTTTCTACAACAACAGAACCCGGTCGTTACAATAGATACCAATTTACCCATCACTCGTCCCAGAGTGACAAACTTAGGAAAAATAGGCTAACGAATGAATGAAGTAGTACTTGAATCGACGAACAATTAAGGATACTTGTCTCGCATGTCCCTCTCGGTTTCCCAAGTAGCTTCCTCAACTTGACGATGCTTCCATTGAACTTTTACGGACTTAATCTCCTTCGTCCTCAACTTGCGCACATCACGATCAAGAATTGCAATCAGTTCCTCCTCATATTAAAGGTCTTTGTCTAACATAATTGAGTCTCATTTAATGATGTAATCCCCGTCACTATGGCATCTCTTCAACAGGGACACGTGAATTACCAAATTAACATCCGATAGACTAGGAGGTAAAGCCAATCTATACGCTACCGGTCCCACAAATTTGAGAACCTCAATTGGACCAATGTATCGTGGTCTTAGCTTACCTTTCTTGCCGCATATCATCACCCCTTTCGTGGGCGATACCTTAAGAAGGACATTCTCAACGGTTTGAAACACCATGTCTCTTACCTTATGTTCCACATACTTATTTTGTCTACTCTGGGCTACTTAAAGCTTAGCTTGAATACTCTTCACCTTATCTTGAGCATCCTTCACTAAATCAACCCCCAAAGATTTCACATCCCCAGCCTCAAACCATCATATGGGTAATCTACATCCCCTCCCATAGAGTGCCTCAAATAGTGTCATATCTATGCTGGAGTGATAACTATTATTATAGGAGAATTCACACAAAGGTAAGAACTTATCCCAATGTCCTCCAAATTCAATCACACATGCCCTCAACATGTCCTCTAACACTTGGATAGTCCTCCCTGACTGCCCGTCGGTCTGTGGATGGAAGGTTGTACTAAAAGTGAGTTGCGTACCCAATTCATCATACAATTTCCTCCAAAACTTGGAGGTGAATTAGGTACCATGGTCTGAGATGATAGAGAGGGGCACCCTATGCAACCTCACTAATCTCTTTCACATAAATTTTAGCCAATTGTTCAACATTATAATCTATTCTTACCGAAATAAAATGGGCTGACTTGGTCAATCTATCAACCACTACCCAAATAGAATCTAACTTCCCCAAAGTCTTGGGACGACCAACCACAAAATCCATGGCTATCATTTTCCACTTCCATTCCAGAACTAGCATTCTTTAAAGCAAACCTGCAGGCCTTTGATGTTCATACTTCACTTGTTGACAATTTTGACACTTAGCCACAAACTCCGCTATATCCTTTTTCATGCCCGGCCACCAACAAATTCGCTTTAAATCTCGATACATCTTGGTCACACCCAGATGGATAGAATATCGTGACCCATGAAACCCCACCAACAATTTCTGAATTAAGTCATCTACTCTAGGAACACAAATTCTTCCTTTAAATTTGAGCATACCTTCCGCATCAAGAGTGGTCTCTTGTGCCTTACCAATCGCAATCTTCTTTCTAAGCTCCTCTAAATTCTCATCATCAAACTATTTGGCCTTGCTCTCCTCAATGAATGTGCCCCTCACTTCAATGCTAGCTAGCACCCCACCTCTTTCTGAGATGCCCAATTGCGTGAAATTAGACTCTAAGGTCTGAATTTCCTTAGCCAAAGGTCGTTTGGAAACACTCAAGCAAGCTAAACTACCCATACTCACTGCTTTTTGACTCAAAGCGTCTGCCACCACATTAGCCTTGCCTGGATGGTATTGAATAGTGACATCATAATCTTTAAGTAACTTCATTCACCTTCGCTGTCTGAAATTTAGATCCTTTTGAGTGAACACATGCTGCAAATTACAATGATCAGTAAACACTTCACACTTGACACCATACAGATAATGTCGCAAGATCCTAAGAGCAAACACTACCGCTGCCAACTCCAAATTGTGTGTTGAGTAATTCCTCTCATGCACCTTCCATTGACACGATGCATAAGCTATAACATTATTATCCTGCATTAACACACCACCCAAACTAAAATGTGAAGCATCACAATAAACAATAAAATCTTTACCTTCTACCAGTAATGCTAGAATATGTGCAGTGGTCAAAAGAGCCTTGAGCTTTTGGAAGCTCTCCTCATATTTTTCAGTCCATTCAAATGGTATCTCCTTTTTGGTCGAATTAGTCAAGTGAGTGGCAATAGAAGCAAAGTTCTCCATAAATCGACGATAATAGCTAGAGAGCCCCACAAAACTCCTAACTTCAGTTACAGAACATGGTCAAACCCAATTCTTAATCGCCTCAATCTTTTGAGGATCTACCATTACCCATTCTTTCGAAACTACATCCCCAAGAATGCAACCGAAGTCAACCAAAATTCACACTTAGAAAAGTTAACATACAACCTTTGTTTTCCAAGAACACCCTAAACAATACGAAGATGGTCGGCATGCCCTTCTTCACTTTTTGAATAAACCAAAATATCATCAATAAAGACTATGACGAAAGAATCAAGAATGGCTTGAATGCCCCATTCATTAAACTCATGAAAGCTGCAGGCGCATTGGTCAAACCAAAAGACATAACCAAAAACTCATAGTGCCCATAACGAGTCCTAAACGCCGTCTTGGGCACATCCTCAGACCTAATTTTAAACTGATGGTAGCCAGACCTTAGATCAATCTTAGGGAAAACTGATGCACCTTGCAATTGGTCAAAAAAAACATCTATTTGAGGCAAAGAATACTTGTTTCGAATAGTGACCCTATTCAATTGCCGGTAATCTATACACATTCTTATACTACCATCCTTTTTCTTAACAAACAAAACTGAAGCACCCCATGGGGAAGCACTAGGACGAATAAATCTCTTATCAAGAAGCTCTTGGATTTGAGTCTTAAGCTTTCTAAATTATGTCGAAGCCAAGTTATATGAAGGGATAGAAATGGGACGAGTACTAGGTTCCAAATCAATGCAGAAGTCTATATCCCTATCCGCCTATCCGGAGGCATACCAGGCAATTCATTAGGAAACACTTCTCTAAATTCTGACACCACAGGAATAGACCCAGTGGATGGAGCCTCAATCTCAACATCCCTAATATGAGCCAAATAAGCCAAACAACCCTGCTCTACCAATTTTCTAGCCCGGATGGAGGCTATGATCTTAGCTTGCTTAGTCTTGTACACCCATTTCCACTCTAATTTTTCCCTTTCCGAAGTTTCTAAAGTTAGAGACTTAGTATTGCAATAAGCACAACATAATAGGGGGACAACCAAGTCATGTCAAATATTATATCAAAATCAGTCATATCCAAAATCACCAAATCAACCCAAGTCTGAAAACCTATAAACAAAATAGGACAAGCACGATAGACATGTGTAACTATGATTGACTCTCCAACTAGGGTAGAAACATGGATATGGGAATCAAGTATATCACAAATCATATCAAACATTGAGGCAAATCGCACAGATACATAAGAATAAGTAGAACCCCAATCAAATAACATATTAGCCATTCGATCACAGTTAAGAATAGTGCATGTGATCACCGCGTTAGACGTCTCTGCCTCATTCTTTCCCAAAAAGGCATAACACTAACGAGCCATTTCTATGCCTGGTTACACGTTACCCCTGCTTGCATTACCATTTCCTCTACCTCTATGGCCTCGCTGATTACCTTCTCACCCACCTTGTGGACGCCCTTGACCATTATTACCATTTCCCGCGGGTACCACTGCTCTAGACTGTTGCTGCACGGAATCTAACACACGTGGATGGGGACAATCTCTCCACATATGCCCAGGTTCACCACATTTGTAACATGTACGATCAAAAAATGGTCTGCTTCCCTCTGAAGGTGCGAATCCCTAGCTATCCTGAATGAAATTATAAGGTAGAGTTCCCGAGTAATTACCTGTAGAGGCGGGCATAGCGGACTGAATTTGCTTAGCTTCAAGCGTTGGCCTCCCTGAACCTCTGGAATAAGAACCTTGAAAGTTGCCTGAATTCTTGGCCCTTTTAACCAATGCCTTAACCTGACCATTGTGCCTCACCCCTTCCACTTTCTTAACATAGTCTGTTACCTCATTAAAGCTCCTCCCTGCAAAAGTCATCTGAACAGATAATACATGTAACTCAGAATTTAGTCCCCTAATAAATAACCGGATCCTCTCCTCTTCAGTAGTCACCAATTGAGTTGCATATCTAGACAAAGCATGGAACTTAGCCTCATAAGCAGCCACAATCATACCACCTTACTCCAAAGCCATGAACTCATCCTTCTTGCGATCCCTCAAAGTCCTAGGCAAATATTTCTCCAAAATTAGAGCATGAAAATGGGTCCAAGTAAGTGGAGGTAAACTAGAAGATCTGCATTCCATATAAGCTCTCCACCACTGCTAAGCCTCACCTTGAAGTTGAAAGGACACAAACTAAACCCCATGCTGATGGACAATTCCCAACTTATGAAGCCTCTCATAGAAGTCTAAGATAAACTCATAAGTATCCTTATTATCAGAACTAAGAAATACATGCGCCTTTAGCTTCAAAAATTTAGTCAACATCTCATGCTCATTACTAGTCATAGAAGAATCCAACAAAGGACGGAAGAAAACATCATTACCTCTAGTCCCACCCACGTTGGGCGCAGTGCTAGCAACAAGAGGATTTGTAAGAGATTAAGTTGCTTGAGCAGAAGGAAGCACTCCAGGACCAACCAACCATTCCAAGATTGACATGATCTATCGAGCTAACACTGGGTCTATGAGGGGAACATCAGTAGTCTCAACCTGCACCTGTTCATCTTGTCTCACATCCTCAAAATTCTCAATATCAACATTCTCCTCTTCAATCTCTTCATGATGCGCAAGAGTGTTCTCATTCACAAAAGCATTCTCAACAGGAGCTCCATTCCTAGCAGGTGCTACTCTTCCTTGGTCTCTACCCCTAGCTCTTCCTCTATCGCTGCCTCGACCGCGACCTCTCGCTGCAGATTCCTCAGATGGAGCATTGACAGGAGCTATGGGCCTGACGCCGTTATATCTAGTATTAACTATCTGCGGACAGAAGAGTGAAGGAGGTTATATACCAATTTGAATCGATAGATACCAATTGGAATCAAGTTATAGCACGAAATGAGACAAGAAAAAATAGAGAGATTTCTTAAAGTCCTATAGCCTCTCGAAGAAAGGCAAAGGCGTCACCGTACCATTCCGCGAGACTCTACTAGACTCGTTTCGGTACATTGAGATCAACAAACCTAGTCTCTGATACCAACTTTGTCACGACCTAGACCGTCGTGATTGACACCCACACTAACCCTCCGGTGGGAGAACCACTACTACAACCCCAAACCAAGCAACTAAACCAAAAACTAAAGCATTTAAGTTACAGAAGCAAATTAAATACTAAGGAAAGAAATAAGGAGTTCCCATAAACTCTAACAAAAGTCTAACAACGAACTAAACAATGCGGGAGAAATAACCTAGAACCTGAAAGTTAATGTACCAAAATATCTAAAGTTCAACAAGTCTAATCAAGAAGGGATGCAACCCCAAACTAATGTACTAATAACTAATAGAAATGTCTAAGTCTGGAAGTGTGGACATAGACGAAAGGAGAACTCATGGCAGCCCGAAAGAATTGGCTCACCCTTGAATTCGAACGTCAATCACTAATCTTCTAAGCGAGGTATGTCAGTAGCCGCTTGAAGATGCTTTGTACTCAATAAAAATAAGAGCAAGTGTAGTATCAGTACACAATCACAATGTACTGGTAGGATAACACGACTATCCCACTAAGTGTAACATAAGCAAGTCAATACAACATTATAAACATGTCAAATACCGAACATGTACAATATCTATTATCACATGCTCAACAATATACACAATTATGACAAGTCATTGGTTCTCTCATGGAACCCAAACCCAAACAGTTAGCATACATGAACGTGGTACCCGATCTAATGTTATGCCGAAACGTGGCAACCGATCCCATAATTATGCCGGAACGTGGCAACGGATCCCAATTAGTTATGCCGAAACGTGGCAACCGATCCCAATTAGTTATGCCAGAACGTGGCAACCGATCCATTCGGCACACCACAATCACAATCACAAGTACCTTCTCAACTTATTCACAAACAACCAGCTCAAAAATCTTCTACTTCATAGAAAGAGAGAAGAAAACAAAAGGAGAATGGAAGAGTTAAAATACGAAAATATTCTTAATCATGCCTGTTGGAAATAATAATTCAAAGTTGGAGTAGAAATCCTAAGTTGTTTAGGATTTGTTATTTATGATATTGACTTATTTATGTTTAATTAGGATTTGTTAGTTAGAGTGATTCCTAGTCCTAGTTTAATTTGATTTTTACCTTTATATATAGGGACGTTACTAGTTATTTTCAATATACAGAAATATACATAATAGATAGAACTTGAATTAAGATTCAAGAACCTTTGAGTTTATAAATAAAATATTTTCCTTCAAATTGGTACCAGAGGTTTTACATTCCTAGTAGAAGATCAAAGAATTTTCGCTGCTGGAGGGCGACTATGACCCATGTATGCTGCTTGTCAGACCAATGATCATGTTGAAAAAAACTGGACGAATAATATATGCTTGAAAAGAACATGTTAGGAGGAAAAACTTACAAAACTATTGCAGATTTAAAGAAGTGCAACCAAACACAAGAGGAAGAAACTCTCCTCTAAATTAAAAGTTAGAGAAAGTAAAAAAAAAAAAAACAAAAAAAAAAGCAACAAGAAAAGGAGTTGATGTGAAGGGCATAAACGAGAGTTGGAGAGAGAGTGCTCCAACACCAAAATAAAATGAAAAACACAAAAAGAAAAGGAGTTGATGGGAAGAGCATCAACGACTTTGAGAGAGTGTGCTACAACACCAAAAACAAAAAAAAAAAAAAAGAAAATGCATTGGTAGAAAGGGCATCAACCTTTGAAGTTGGAGAAAAGTGATCCAACACAACCAAGAGAAAAATATTGTAAGTTGGAGAGAAAGTGCTCCAACACTTGGAAGTTGGAGAGAAGTGCTCCAACACAACCAAGAGAAAAAATATCGTGAGTTGAAGAGAAAGTGCTCCAACACTTAGAAGTTGGAGAGAAGTGCTCCAACACAACCAAGAAAAAAAATATTGTTTGTTAGAGAGAAAGTGCTCTAACACGTGAAAGTTGGAGAGAAAGTGCTCCGACACAACCAAGAAAAAAAAAAGAGAATCGAAGAGAAGTACTCCAACAATTGTAGATTGAAGAGAAGTTCTCCAATTCAATAACAATGACAAGAAGAAGAAAAACAAGAGTATACAACTTTGAATTATGGGAGAATGTTGGAAATAAAAATTCAAAGTTGGAGTAGGAATCCTAAGTTGTTTAGGATTTGTTACAACAACAACAACATACCCAGTGAAATCCCACTAAGTGGGGTCTGGGGAGGGTAGAGTGTACGCAGACCTTACCACTACCCTCGTGGAGGTAGAGAGGCTGTTTCCAGAGGACCCTCAGCTCAAGTACATCAAATCCAAGTAAAAGAAGAGGAAACAGTATATAAAACATAACATCCAATAAGAAAAATAGCGTATAATCAACAAATGAGACAATAACATCAAGAAAATACCGTGAGAGGTGAAACGCAGTAAACAACATATGGCTATAGGTATCACAGACAAGAACTACAAGTGCAAGGCTAGGAAAGACAATACACTAACCCTACTAACCTTCAACCTTAATACGCGACCTCCACTCCTTCTTATCTAGAGTCATGTCCTCGGTAATGTGAAGATGAGCCAAGTCCTATCTAATCACCTCTCTCCAATACTTCTTAGGCCTACCTCTACCCCTCCGCGTACCCTCTACAACCAGCCCCTCGCACCTCCTCACTGGGGCATCTGCGCACCATCTCTTTACATGCCCAAACCATCTCAGTCTCGCTTCCCTCAGCTTGTCCACCACAAAGGCCACTCCCACCTTCTCTTGTATAACCTCATTCCTAATCTTATCGCTCCTAGTGTGCCCACACATCCATCTCAACATCCTAATCTCCGCAACATGCTTTTTTTGAACATGTGAGTTCTTGACTGGCCAACACTCCACTCCATACAACAAGTCGGTCTAACTACCACTCTGTCGAACTTACCTTTAAGTTTAGGTGGAACTTTCTTATCACACAAGACTCCAGAGGAAAACCTCTATTTCATCCAAGCAACCCCAATGCGATGTGTGACATCATCGTCTATATCTCCACTTTCTTGGATTACAGACCCATGATACTTAAAACTTTCTTTCTTAGGAATGATCTGTGTGTCAAGTCTCACTTTCCCATCTGCCTCATCCAACGCATCACTGCATCACTGAATTTTCACCCCAAATATTTTGTTTTGGTCCTACTCAACCTGAACCCTTTGGACTCTAGCGTTTGTCTCCACACCTCCAACCTCGCACTAACTCTGTCCCGCGTCTCATCAATCAGTACTATGTCATCCGCAAATAACATGCACCATGGGACCTTCTCCTGAATAGACCGCGTCAACTCATCTATCACCAAAACAAATAGAAAAGGGCTAAGGACTGATCCCTGATGCAGCCCCATCTCAACTGGGAAATGTTTCGAGTCTCTTCCAACCGTTCTAACCCGAGTCTTGGCTCCACCGTACATGTCCTTTATCGCCCTAATATAATTGTTTAGGATTTGTTATTTATGATATTTACTTATTTATGTTTAATTAGGATTTGTTAGTTAGAGTTGTTCCTAATCCTAGTTTAATTTGATTTTTACCTTTATAAATAAGGATGTTACTAGTTATTTTCAATATACATAAATATACATAATAGATAGAACTTGAATTAAGATTCAAGAACCTTTGAGTTTATAATTAAAATATTTTCCTTCAATGTCCAAAACAAAGAAGAAATGACAAATATATTTTCTTTCTATAAAAAGAATAAACCTAAGAAAAAAAATATATGTTATTATTGTTGTTGTGAATTAAACAGCGATAGGAAAGAAATGTAGTGAAGGACAATATATCGATGGGTCTCAATTAGATTTAATTGCTTGGAAAAAGAGACCCAGGCATCTTCAACCCTATTCTCTATTTTACTCTCCAAATATAGAGTTCACTATTTTTTCAGACAATCAGCTTTAATCCAGTTCTCTATTTATTTTCTAAAGAAGAATCTTCTTCTCTCTCCTCAATATTATAATATTATTTCTATTTCATTCTTATTTTCTTATTCGTAATATAAATCCTTTCTTTCTTTTTCAAAAATAATCAATTTAAAGTATTTCCATGTGATATAAAATTTTTATTTTTTCAAGTTTTTTATTTAATACAAAATTATATTTTATTTTAAATTTCTAAATAATATAAATAGCTAACAAATATTACATAATATACAAATTAATGGACAATTCAAATAAAAGTGAAATCATTAGTGAAATACAATTACATTAACATTACATAAATACTCAGTTTTCAAGATTATTATGTTGCTCCCATAAATGCTCTATTAACGCATTACAGAGTTCAAAATGAGCATTTTTTCCTTAATTTTTTTTATGTCTAGATAAAAATTATTCAAATCATAGATTTTCATCTAATACCATATATGTCGTTGTAGTTGGAGCCTCTACAACATCTTGAATTGGTGCATTAAGATCACATTCATCCTCGATTATCATGTTGTGCAATATAATACATGTAGTCCTTATATCCTTAGCAATTTTGTTCTCCAAAAATGTGATTGTCCTGCAATAATTGCAAAATGTGATTGCAAAACTCCGAATGCACGTTCAGCATCTTTTTGGCACGATTCTTGCTTCATCCCGAAATATTTCTTCTTTTGAGAACGTGGATCACAAATAGTTTGAACAATTGTAGACCATTTAATTTTGTGCATTCTTTATAGTGAAAATTAATAATAAATTAAATCAAAGTGACGAAAATAAAAAAATGAAATACTATTAATTCGAGATGAAAAGAGTATATATTAATATTTTTAAAATTATTATATTACATTTCAAAAGAATTACAACTATTAGAGATTTAATTGATGACCTTATATGAAAAATAATATATTAATTACAAAATAATAGAAATAATAATAAAACAATGAAAGAGTGAACAGAGATTGTGAATAGTAGTTCTCCAAATTTGGAGAACTACTATTTAACTCTCTATAAATGGAGAATAAAGAATGAAATACAGGGTGGTTGGAGAGTCCATTCTCTATTTTACTCTCCAAATATAAAGAATAGATAGTAAAATAAAGGTGGATTGGCAATGGTCTTAAAGTTAATTCATTTGCCAAGCAACAAAATACATCGTTGATGTATGATTTGATATATATATGAAAGACATATATGGTATTTTTGTATTTTTCTTGGTGGACACTACTTTTGATGTAAGCCTGCAATACGATGGATTGCAAGGTATGTACCATTAGCCTAGATATTGTAAGCAAAGGTCAATTCTACGGGAGTAAATATCTCGAAAGGTCATCTGACTTTGAGGAATTATCTTGTAAAGTTATTTAATTTTATTTTGTAAAAAAAATCACTCAACGTTGAGTTTTTCTTTCATAGTATAAAGTATAAACATACTCTCCTCTTTGACTTGTAATAAGTTCGAAATCATTAATATTATGTAAGCGAATATAGTAATTATTTAGTACTTTAGTATGTAAAAAGTATCTCTCTATTTACCAAAAACGAAAAAAAGAAAGATATTTGTGAAAAAAATTTATTTTATGGAAGAGAGAAAAGAGGAAAACTCAAACTCAAACTCAAAGAGAAAAGTTTTATCATGTTAAATTATTATTTTTATAATAAATTTGATTGAGTGATTTTATTAAAAACAAAACCTTAAAGTTGAGTGATTTTATTGATACAAAACAAAATTAAATGACTTTATAAGATAATTCCTCAAAGTTGGATGACATTTTGAGATATTTACTCATTCTACTTTTGCTATTATTTTGTGTTGGTTTTTAATTTTTGTCCCTTAAGATAGTAATTGTAATGATCTGTATGTTATTGTTTTGTTCTTTTGAGTTCTTTTATTCCAAATTTGATTTTTTTTTGTAGCTTCTTATGCTATTTTTAACTTGCAAAAATGGATGACATGCTTTTCAAGATGATCGAATGTGTCAAGATGAAGAATTTTTTATTTTGGAAGTTGAGATATTTGATCAAAGACAACAATCTAGGTTAATGAACTCAAATTCAAATTATGACAATTTCATTAGATTCGAAAGGTGATTTTTGACTGCAATAGATGATTTATACGAATCCCAAGGTGTTCAGGAGTGATTTAACCCTTTAGCAAAGCTATGGATGAAAATAAATATAAGAAGAAACATACTAGTAGAAAGTTAAGTATAATAAGAAGAAAATTACACAAATTTTATCTGGAATATAAACAACTCAATATCACAAAAACTGATAACGATAAATTAAATCAATTAATAGATAATATATCTAAAATAGAATATAAATATATTCAATATCTAAAGATACAGTGAATAACGAGAATAACGAATATAGACAAAAACTTACTGAAACAAGTATAGCAAAAAGACAAAAATTAAGACATAGGCAAAATAGACTTAACAGTAATATATTTGCAGGAATTTGTAAAAAATCTATAATAGGACAGAGAAAATCTATTTTATATCTATAGATACAGATAGAAAGTTTAGAATATAAACTTCAACACAATCTATAAATTAATTAGGAAGAATATGCCATAGACGAAAAAACATATGAAAACTATGACGGATTAAAAATAAAGATAATATTTTCTAATCTAGAAAGAAGATATAAGAAAATAGGTGACAATCTAAGTTTAATGTTAGAAAAAAAAAGGGTAAAACTAGAAGATAGTTTAACTGCTATGATAAGAATAACAAAAGAAAATGAAGAAATAGATAGAAAAACGGAAATTGAAAAAATAAAACAACAAGCAAAAAAGGAAGTACAACAATTAGAAGAAGTAAAAAATACTAAAATAATAGAACTAGAAAAAGAATTGGCAATATTAAAAGAAATGTATGAAATTAAACAAAAAGAAAAAGAACAAAAAACAAAATTAGCAAGTGAGATAAATAAATTTAAAGAAAAATTGCAATTAGAAGATGAATAGAAGAAAAACAAGAAAATAACCAAGATAATCTCCTTGAAATAAGAATTGATGAAATAAATGACAATGATCTAGATGAACAACATTCAGGAAACAAGAGAAACATATACGAAACTTTTAGCAAACATAGATAATACAAAGAATTTAGAAGTAAATACATGAGACGTAGACATGGATGAAAAACCTAGTACATCAGGAATAAAAAACCCAAAAAACTTAAAATATTATAATAAAACTATAGACAATATGATAAAGAAAAAACTATATGGGATAAAAGATTAAATAAAATATGGACACCTAAACCAATAACTGAACAACATGATTTTTTAGATTTGGACTGTGTAGCAGATATAAATAAAACAATCCAGTTATGGATGGGATATATATCAAAACAATTAATAGATAACAAAATAGGAATGACAGAAACACCAGGATATATAGAAAGAACACTTATAGGAACAGTAAAATTATGGCTACAAAATTTATCAGAAGAAAGTTTAAAAACTCTATGAAGTAATAAAAAATCTAATGGTGAATTAGCTACTACAACTATGAAAATATTATATAAGTACGAAGTAGATATAAGAAATGAATTTAGTAGTATGACAACAGAAGTAGAAGAACAAAATAAAGAAAAAATCATAAACCAGTATCTAATGACAAAATTAGCAATATGTAACATGTGTTATATAGATGAATATACATGTGCATTTAAAGAATACTATTATAAAGGAACATATAACATAGAAGAAAGTAAAGAAATAAAAAAATTATATTTTACAAAATTACCAGAACCTTTTAATTCAAAAGTAATAAAAAGTTAGAATGAAGCAAGATTAATAGATACCTTAGGAGCTAGAATAAAATTCTTACAACGATAATTTATAGAACTATGTGAAAAGCATAAATAAGAAATCAAAATGGAAAAAATATTGGTAAAAAACTTAGCATGTTGCAAAAATAAAACTGCACCCCTATTCGGTTGTACAGACAAATACTATAAAAGGAAATATAATAAAAAATACAGATCAAAATATAAATATAAAAAACCAAGAAGAAGATACTATGTAAAAAACTACAAAACCAAAAAACCATATAGACCAAAGAGAAAACTAACAGAATGTACTTGTTATAATTGTGGAAAAATTAGGATACATAGCTAAAGATTGTAAATTACATAAAAATTCAAAGAAAAAACAAATATCAAAAATAATAATAGACGATGAAAAATATATGCAGATAGAATACATAGATTATGAATTAGAAAGTGAAGATAGCATATACGAAATATCATAAAATGAAATGGATAACAATATAGAAGTGGGATCAGACGATGAGTTCTATAATATAACGAATGACTGAAAAAGATATACAAATAATAACTAAAGAAGAATCTTCAGAACAAAAAATAATATTTGATAATAATATATTTGGACAAATAAAAGGAAAAGAATTAGACCTAAGCGTAGAAAAAATATTCGAAATACCAACAATAAGAAACTGGTTTAAACGACAAAAAGAAGAATATTATGTAGTAAGTCAAAGAGAACATGTCATAGATTGCAAATACACCAAAGGAAAGACTAAAATACCAATAATAAACAAACGAATAATCAATAAAGAAATACAAGATATTAAGGCTAAAAATCCAATTAAATGTGTACATTTAGGAGGAATGGAAATATTAATAAAAACATGTTTTAGAGAAGGAATAGATACACCCATAGAAATATACTTAGCGGATGATAGAATTATATAACCCATAGAAAAAAGTATAATAAGTGCAGTGAAAGGTAACCTCATATACCAAAAATTTAAATTTATAATAAGTGCTAACTACTCAGTAGCAATAAATGACAGAAACATAGATAAATCACTGGAATTATATTGGAAAATGTCAGGAATAGAACTAGCCCCAGGAAGTAAAATATTTACAGCTAGATGTAAAAACTTATATGTTTTAACAACAAAACATAAAATAACAGCAAAAAATAAAATAAAAAAAATAAAAATAGAAGATCCTTTTGAAAGGATAGTTACAGTCATAGATAATAACGATTATAGTTATAGAGATTGATATAGAAGAAGATTTAGAAATAGTAAAAGAAAGATTAAGCACATCAAAAAGAATAAACTATGAAATACCCCAAATATCATAAAAAATGAGTACCTCAAAAAGAATAGATAAAACTCCACAAAAATCAATGGAAGAAGAAATAAAACCATATCATTACTACATAACGGGAGTAATGGTACAACGAAAATATCTAATATTAATAAATACAGGACAAGAAGAAAACTATATTACAAGAGATTTAGTAACAGAAGATAAGATAATTACTACTGAACAATTATGCCCTGAACTATCAAAGACATTAATATATACCGAAGAAACTACATAAAAGGAAATAATCATTGGAGAAATACCAATAGTAATAAAGTTTAAAATATATCAAGGAGATAAAAATATCACTTTAGGAATAAAATAGCTAGAACAAGTAAAACCATATAATCTAGAAGACAAACAGTTGACAATAAATTATGAAAATAAAAGAGTAATAATAAAAAGAACTTTAATATGATAAAATGAAAATATATATACTTGCAAAGATACTAATAGAATGATATTATAACAGATATTATACACCAATGATAGATACATGAGAAAAAGTTAATATATGTAAATACAATTGCTTACCAAAAGATAAATGAGAAAAATTAAAAACACCGATACTAGTAACATGATTTCATAATGAAGGAAGCATGATCACATATAAGGCAAAAAATATAAAAATACAAATATGGGATAAGATATTAACTATAGAAGAAATGTATAACTTCGAGCTTACAACAAAAGATATGCTATTAGGAATGCCATTTTTAGAAAAATTATACCCACATATAATAACAAAAACACACTGGTGGTTCACAACACCATGTAAACAAAAAATAGGAGCAAAAAGAGTGAATAATAAAAAACAGAAAACAACAGAATGGATAAAAGGAAGTGAAAAAATTACACAAAAATTAGAAAATATAAAAGAAGAAGACTCTAAAATAGAATTAATTATATTCTCTATAGATAAAGTAAAAATAATCCAATATAAGTTAGAATTGTTAAATAGTGAAGATTCTTTACAAGGATGCGAAAAACATAAAACAAAAGTAAAAATTGAGCTAATTGATAACGATAGCATAATAACCCAAAAACCATTAAAATATAATTTTAATGATTTAACATAATTTAAGATACATATAAGCGAATTACTAGAAAAAGGGTATATACAAGAAAGTAATAGCAAGCATACAAGCCTAGCATTTATAGTAAATAAACATAGCGAACAAAAAAGAGGAAAAAGTAGAATGGTTATTGATTATAGAAATTTAAATGCAAAAACTAAAACATATAATTACCCATTACCAAATAAAATATTAAAAATAAGACAAATACTAGGATATAATTACTTTAGTAAATTTGACTACAAATCAGAATTTTACCACTTAAAGTTAGAAGAAGAATCTAAAAAACTTACAGCATTTATAGTACCACAAAGATTTTATGAATGGAATGTATTACCATTTGGATATAAAAATGCACCAGGTAGATACCAACACTTTATGGATAACTATTTTAAACAGCTCGAAAATTGTGTAGTATATATTGATGATATATTACTATATTCCAAAACACAAGAACATTTAAGATTATTAGAAAAATTTATACATATTATAGAATATTCAGGCATAAGTCTAAGCAAAAAGAAAGCGGACATAATGAAAAAACAAATAGAATTTTTAGGAATACAAATAGATAAAAATGAAATAAAAATGCAAACACACATAGTACAAAAAATAATTAACTCAAATGAACAACTAGATACAAAAAAGAAATTACAGTCATTTGTAGGACTAGTAAATCAAGTAAGATAATACATACCAAAATTAGCAGGGAATTTAAAATTATTACAACAAAAATTAAAGAAAGATGTAGAATACCAGTTTGATAAAAAAGACCAAACACAAATACGAAAAATAAAACTATTATGTAAGAACCTACCTAAACTATATTTTTCAGATGTAAACAAAAAATCCACTTATATAGTAGAATCAGATGCCAGTGGAAAAAGTTATGGAGGAGTCTTAAAATACAGGTATGATGAAGAAAAAGTAGAACATCATTGTAGATATTATTCAGGAGCATTTACTAATACGAAAAAAAAGGGAAATAAATAGGAAAGAATTATATGCAGTGTATAAATGTTTACTATCATTTGAACCATATATTGTATATAACAAATTTATTATAAGGACAGATAACACACAAGTAAAATGGTGGCTAACAAGAAAAATACAGGATTCAGTAACTACAAAAGAAATGAGAAGATTGGTATTAAATATATTAAATTTTACATTTACTATTGAAGTAATAAAAACTGATAAGAATGTTATTGCAGATTACTTATCAAGACAAAGCTACTCAGACTGAGAAAGAAAATACAATTGAAGATATACTCAAAGCCATTACTACATTTTGTATAAAAGTGGATAGTATGGACAATGAGATACAAAAGCTAAAGACTAATGAAGGTAATCTGAAGTCTAAAGCTAATACAGGTCAGCAGCATGACTGTAAAAATGCGGAGCAAAGTCAATCGAAAGACTTTAAAAATCCAGAGCTAAAAGGTGACGTTGGGAAACACCTTAAAACCCATAATATTTTTTTAAATACAGCTGCAGGTACAAGTAAACAAGTTAGTGAAAAACAACATAAGAATACAAACTTAAACCAGCTATTTAAAAAACCATTTACTCCACAACTGCCAAGAAAGACATTGACTATGGAACCACAAACCTCTACCTATGCAGATAGCCTACAAAATGAGAAAAAATTATATAACCATGTCACGAGAACATATATTGAAAATATATACAAAATCCAAACCTATTTAAACCGTAATCTTAGATCCACTACAACCAAAGAACCAAGTCAAGATTACCTAACCCAAAAATTACAAGGTTATAACAAGTTAATCGCACAACCAAAAACTAACGCCAATGTAGTAAGAACGTGTTACAATTATGGACTATTAAATACCGTATATACATACGATGGAGAAGAGATAAGTGGAATACCAGAACTACACAAAGCATTCGTCACATTTAAAAGAGTTACCAAAGGAAACTTATTTTATATAAAGTTTTATACAGCACTAGCGGAGATATTATACGAAGAGATAAAACCTCCGATTCAAGTTATTAAGATCGGACTAACCAAAGACATGATTATACCCAAAGATATTGGACAACAAGAAGAAATACGAAAAATAGAGATACCAAGTTTTTATGCCAATAAAAGAATAATTGGTATATCAACTATTATACAAGAGTTAGCAAACAATTATTTAAACAGAAATGCTATATGGAGTTACTACTCTAGAGAGCAGTTAATGATATATTCAAATTCAAGAGAATTAAGGAAAGAAGATATGGATGAAGTCCAGAGATGGATTTTATCATTATTAAAACCAGAAGAAAGACCTACGACAAGAGCACTCAAAGCAGGATTTATTTCGCCAAAACTATTAACCAGATATTGCAAGCTAATTGGACACAAATACCCTGATCATCTATGTACAAAATGTAACGGATAAGACAACGTGATTCCAGATGTCCAGCTAGAATAAAGTCTAAAGAGATAAGAAGATAAAGAAGAAAGTCGTAGGTAAAGAGATAAGGCAAAGAAGACATATTTGGCCAAAAAAGCCAAAAGCAAATAGTATAAAGTAAATAATACCATGTAAAAAAGTCATAAAGTAAATAGTACTATGCAATAAAGTCATGAAGTAGGTGCATGATTGTGCATTATAGGTGCATTATTGTGCATTATTATTAAGACAAGTGTAAAGTAGTAGATATGGTAGGTGGTGTGCATTATTAATAAGGATGACAAGTGTATGAATGGTAGGGGGTGTGCATGCATTATTGTAAAGTAAGTAGTACGTGCATTATTGTGTAATACTATAGATAGAAATTCCTTTCTATATAAAGGAAGGTACATGTAAATTAATAGGCATGCCTTGAAGCCTTCAATAAAACGAAACTTTCTTAAAAACGCTCTCTTAAATATTCAAATACTTAATAGCTAATGGAGCAACCCTCAGATACCATGGATAAGCAAGAGGCAAAGGTATATTGTTCAACAAATATGCAGAACTAATTTCATATATTCTTGAATATCATATATATGATTGAATAAATTTATGTTAGTTATTATGTATTAGAATTATTTGAATCATAATTTCTAGTTTATTAGCATACTGGAAACGGGAGAAAACTTCTATACTATGTCATCCTAATGTTGAAACCGGTAGGCAAGGAAAGCCGTTTAGGGGAGTAAACAAAGTTGAGGCGCTCATAAGAAGGAAGTATCCGCTAAAGTACGATGCTAATAGTGATAGGAGAACATGATAAACAGATAATCTAGTTCATAATGATCTAATATGAATTTAATCAATTATGAATATGATAGGAAGGAATAATTGAAAATAAAAACCTGCAAGATAAAGAACATGACTACATACATGCATGATGAAATAATAAAAAACTATGAAACTTTAATCCTATATATACTTAAAGGTATAGAGATAATTGAATTAAGAAGAATCATATGGGAAAAAATACTTAATAACGAATCAGAAAATATATTAAACCAACAATGGTATGAAATAGACCTACATGATTTAGACCTCGAAAGAATAGAATGGTATGATCTAGAAATAAATTCAGATTAAAATGAACTACTAATATTTACAATATTGGACAGAAGCTATGGAAAATATAAAACTATTAGAACAATTAATGCAAAATAATTTATATATGTACCTAAGAACCCAAGATATGTTATATCTAGAATATATCATAAATAATATTAAAGAGATATCAAGATTAAAACACTTAGCAAAAGAATATTATAATAAAATCTTTAAAATGGATTCCTCACCTACCAAAAATGGTACACCTACCAAAAAAGTCATGAATTCCACACCTACCACACTACCAAAAATATCATGAATCGCTCACCTACCAAAAAGATGAAGTCCGCAAGAAAGTTATGGTTGACTGTTAACTTCCGATTAAGATGACATCAAATCAGTGATTAGATGATTTCAATAGGTTCGAAACGTGTTTTATAGTAAATTGACATATTTAGTTTGTGTTAGTGTAACGACCCGTAAAATGAATAGGTAAAACTAGAGCCTAATGATTGTCTGTTTGAGTTGTAATGGGGTTTCTTGTGGTAGAATGTTGTCCCGGGCTTAAGTTGAGGTGTTTAGGGGTTAAACGTCAAGGTAAGACTCCCCAAGGACCACCCAAGGGGTCCTTGAGGAGGATCTTAGGCCTAAATCCCAAGACCCCAATAAAACCAAAAAGCTGGAAATTTGGGATAACCTACGGATAGGGACCTACGGCCCGTAGGTCCATCCACACCCCGTGGATGGCCTCCGTAAGTCAAGGCCCCCAAAACCACGTTTCATCCACGAACCACGAATGTGACATAACGGTTTGTGACCCCACCCACGGTTCGTGGGGGGGGGGTTTCGTGGGTGGCACCTGCTTGCTGTCCAAAGTCGACCAAGGGATAGGTTAGTTAGGTAAATTCTTTAATTAGTTAATTGAGTTAATGGATGGTTATTATTGGTTTATTAAGATATTTTAAGGGTTTTTTAAGTATTAAAACACATTTACAACTCATTATTTCAAAACCCAAAATACAAACCTCCCCTCCCCTCCAAAAGTTTTCTCTCTAGAAACCTCCATTGGAGGTGAAAGATTCAAGCTCTCAAGGTCAAGTCTTCATATTTTTCAAGGAATTTTCGTGGATTTATTCCATATAAGGTATGGTAGTCCTCATCCTTGACTTAGTTTCTTTCAAGGAGCCAATTTCAAAGTTCATTTCAAGTCTCCAAGTTTTCCCCAAAAACCCTAGTTTTCAATCTATGCATGGGTTCAATTCCAAACGTTTTCAAAAGGCATTTAAGTGATGAATCATGGTTTAATTGATGTTTTAATGGTTAATTAAGATGATTTCTTCTATGAACCCATGTTTTCCCCCAAAATCCTAAGTTGTGATTTATGATTGGAAATTGATTGATCATGGAAGTATGTTGATTTGTTTATGTTTATGTTGAATTAGTTATTGAATCATGTCAAATTAATTATCTATTGTAGTATCTTAGATTTATGGGTTGATGTTGGTTCATAGCCTGAAAGGCAAGTTCATGAAGGATCTATGTATGATTATGATGAGAAGTATATATGTGTGATCTCAATGAAAGTGTTATGATCATGTTTAGAATGTAATAGTGTTATGATTGGAAGCATATTATCAATTAACACTCATGAATGATGATGAGAGAATGTGAAGGGTTTTCTTCTATATGATGTATATCTTGAATTTGTAGGCTCTTATGCATCCTCTTCTTGAATGAATGAAAGAAATGTGAATATTGTATCTTGAATTAGTAGGCTAATGCATCCTTTTCTTGTATTGATGAATGTGAGCTTGAATGAAGTATCTTGAATTGGTAGGCTAAGGCATCCTTTTCTTGTTTGATGAATGTGTATTGACTAAATGATCATAGAATCGATAGATCTAATGTTGGTAGCCCTTTCCTAAATGAATGATGAAGTATTATAGTCTATGACATAAACCGGTAGACCTAATGTTGGTTGCCCTTCATAGTGAGTCTAGAAACTAATGTGATGATAAACCTTGAAGCGGTAGACCTAATATTGGTGGCCCTTTCTTGTGTGAAATAATGAACCTTGAAGCGGTAGACCTATGGTGGTGGCCCTTTCTTGGAAAGTCAATGAGCTATCCTTATAATGTACCTTGAAGCGGTAGACCTAATGTTGGTGGCCCTTTCATGTGTAATGTAGCTTAGGTCGGTAGGCCTAATGTTGGTGGCCCACTCAAGTACAATAATGTAATGTGAATGAAAATACTCTATGGGAATGTAGGCTAAGTACCGAGGGGATATGGTACGATGGAAGTTCTCCCTACGTTAGGCTGGATTTCAATTAACATCTTTCTTATCCCATAACTATGTGCCCACAAAGGTCCTAGCTAGTGGATCCACCTAAACTAAATGTTACCGATCTTACCTTAGGTAAGTAGACCACCTCTTTACGGTGTGGGGCTTCATGACACCGGATTCCATATTTATCTCACATGGTCTATGTCAGTTAAATGCTTATTCCCATCATGTGATTTGTGCTCTTTAGTTACTTTAGAGGTTCTATGAACTGTGGGTGGAAGTATGGGATGCCATCCATGCATTGCACGAGTAGGCTTTTATAAGGCTATAGTGAGTTCTCTAATGTCTTCTTGACTAAAGAATGAAAGTGCTCTTAATAAAGCTAATGAAGAATGTTGACTTAAAAGTCTAAATGTAATGATGAATGCTATATTTGGATTGTATTATGAGTTACTTCCTTGTTATGACTTATGAAATGTTTATGTCTCTTATATATGAGTATTGTGCAAAGATGGAAAGGATGAATGGTAAGTTCACTTTTGGTGGCCTTAATGTGGTATCAAGTGTGGATGATGGTAAGGGACGTTATTCATACATTGCACAAGGTATGGCTTGGGGTTACTTGAGGTGAAAGTCTAATGTAATGAAATGTCTTATGAGGTTTATTATGTTCTAATGTGAAGAAATGACTTGTATGTTGGTTATGTTGTATATTATGCCTCTTATACTCATGTTCCTAAAGTTTTATCAAATTGGCATATAGCATGACTTTCAAATAAAATGTCCGTTTTAAGCATGTTTTTGCATGGCTATCATACTTAGTACTTAATTGTGCTAACCCATATTTCTTCTATTTTACTACAAGTGTAGGTTCTGGCAAGTGAGTTGCTTTCTCTCTAGTTCAAGGGCTTGGATTGAGATTCCTCCAAGGCTAAGTGGTATGTCCCCATAGATCGAGGATAAGAGTTTAGACATTTCTTTTCTTTCATGTAATAGATATTTGTTATTCTTTTAATTGTAAAGGGTCGTGACCGTACTTTAGTTTTAAGATATTGTTTTAGATGGCCATGTGAGACAAAAGACTTCCGCTGTTTTGAATGAGTATTTTCGATTGTATGGATTTAAATAAGTTTTAATTCAGTACTATTTCTATTATCTATTGCAATGACATGCTATGAGGCTTGTATGAGACTTTTCGGAGTCTTGTACGCCGTTTCGCATCTAGGGTATACCCTTGGGTCGTGACAAACATGATATCAGAGCATAAGATTTTGGACATGATTTTTAGGATTGATGTCTTACAAGCCACATCTAGTAGAGTCTTGTTCATTGATGTGAGTCATGACACATCTATGAGTGAGAGGCTATAGGACATTTGGAAGCTACATTTCTTTCATTATTCTTGAAGTCGTGCAATGGAGTCTAGCTCTATAAATGTCCTTTTCCTAATCCTTCTCTTGTGTTAATAGTATATGAATACAAGAGGGACTACCTCAAAGAGAGTGTAAGCTAAGAGGAGATTGTGAATGAGGAAGTTCCTCCCCAAGATCCCCAAGGTCCTCATGGTGACAAAGTTCCTCAAGGCAATCAAGTTCCGGTGGATCCCCCGGCTATGTCCAATAAGGAAGTTAGGTCGGCTCTTTTGATGATGGCTTAAGCTGTAACTACTCAAGTTCAAGCCATGACAGCCCAAGCTACTAGAGGTGTTGAGGCTAATGTCAACCCCAATGTGAGTACTATGGCTTCTAGGTTGAGAGACTTTGTGAGGATGAATCCTTCGGTGTTCCTAGGTTCCAAAGTGGGAGAGGATCCCCAAGAGTTTTTGGATGAGGTGTATAAGATAGTCAATGCTATGGAGGTGACTTTTAGAGAAAAAGTGGAACTTGCCTCCTATCAATTGAAAGATCTTTCCCAAATTTGGTTTTCTCAACGGAAAAGCAATAGGCCTATAGGAGCGGATCCTATAGAGTGGGAATAGTTTAAGAAAGAATTCCTTGGTAAGTACTTTCCCCGTGAGAAGAGGGAATGTAAGGTAGAGGAGTTTATCAACCTTAGGAAAGGTAGCATGAGTGTGGAGGAGTATTCCTTGAAATTTACCCTATTGTCTAAGTATGCTCCATCTTTGGTGTCTAACCCAAGGGATGAGATGAGTCAATTTGTGACCGGTGTGTCCGACCTAGTTGAGGAAGAGTGTCGTACGACAATGCTCCATGATGATATGAACATTTCTTGGCTCATGGTGTATGCTCAATCTATTGAGGAGTCCAAACTTAAGAGGAAGAATAGGGAGTTGAAGAGATCTAGGTCTGATGAGCAAGGTCAACCTAAGTTCAAGAAGAGAGCTCTAACCCAAGATTCTTCAAGCACTCCTAGGGTTAACCAAGAGAAAGGAAGTGGACCTCCATTTTCTAAACCTACTTATCACAATTGTGGAAAGAAGCATTATGGGGAGTGCCTAGCCGGTACTAGTAGGTGCTATGTGTCACTCCCGGAGCCTACACCCCAGACGTGGCTAGCACTCGAGAACCATTACTGGCCCTAAACGAACCCTTGGCCTGGATTACTTACTCAGCGGAAGACTCTATGCACATTTATAATAATCAATAGCACTATACTCACTTGCATAATAAAATACTGAGAATGCTTAAAAGTCAAACATTCAACTTGGCCAAAATGGCAACTCAAGTCTTAACATATGAAATGAAAATGTAAAGACAACTGAACTACTAACTGTCTATATGAAGCCTCTAAAATAAAAAAGGATGTCGGGACAAGACCACCGATCATCCTAACAATGAAATACTGAAAGCAAATGATAAAAAGAGTCCTCCGAAATGCAAGGAGGCTCACCAGCTGACTCTGAGTGCTAAACCTGATCAATGAGGCGTTGGATGCTGATCCTGGTTACATGCATCTGCATCATAATAAGATGCAGGTTAACTGGCATCAGTACATTAAATGTACGAGTATGCGAGTTGGAATGCTAAACACAACTTAAGCTTGAAAAGAATCTGAAAGGAACACTTACCTTGGCTTTACTCAACTCTTGAATAACTTAACTCAATATAAAGCAATAAACATATGCAATATATAGAAAGCTTGTAAAAGAGTAGAAAACAACTTAGTTCGTTAAAGAAAATGCACTAACAAACCACCACTATGAGCCTAAGTGGTGATACTCAACTTTACTCATGTAATAAAGTAATTATAGTTTCTGTGGGAAATTCTCTAACCGACAACCACCACTATGAGCCTAAGTGGTGATACAGTGTCTTGCCCACACTGCCAAAACTGATAATACTTTGCCATCATATAAAACGCTTAATTAAGTGGATCCACTAGTCTATGCTAAAAGCATCTTAAGGAGTCATCTTAAAAGTATGATCCATTACTACCCATGATGGCTACATGGTTTATGGAGACTTGAGTTAATATGAACTCGCATCCCCATATCGGTGCTCAATACTACTCTCAAAATATACTTAGCTCATATGTTTTTAAAACAAACTTCTTTCTTTGGTTTGAGATAATTACTCAAAACTTAGCTTAAAAGTTCTTTTGGAACCGGTGTTCCCTTTTTTGCTCAAATGTTAAAACATTTTTAAACTCTTGGGAATACTTAGTTCCCTAATAAATTTTTGACAAATGAAGTCATCTCTTTACTCTTTTCTTAACTTGAAACTTAAGTCTTTAAACAAAGTTAAAACATTTGTGAAAGACTTTAGAAAAACTCTATAAACTTCTCTTGACTTGCTTTTCTAGACTTGACTTGTAACTTCTCTTGACTTTGATCCTAACTTTCCTTGAATTGGATTATAGATTCAAGGTTCATGATCTCATGTTTATGGATGATTTCATGTTATTTAGATGTACCTTAGAGTGTTGGAATCAACTAGAAAACATAGGTCCATTGCTAAGGAACAAGTACGAAAAGGTGGGGGACGAATGGGGAGAATTGGCGTCCCTGGCGCTCTGAGAGGCGTAGGGCGCCTGCCCTGAAAATTCAGAAATGGGTCTGGGGCACACTGGCTGGCGCGGAACCCCAAGGGTGAAAGTTCAGAGTCCCTTTTGGGGCGTGCTGGCTGGCGCGACGCCCCATCCCTATGCCCAGGTGTTTGACGACTTTTCTTCTCCGTTTTTCATCTCTAAACCCTCTAAACTTCAATGGTTCCTTCCCCAAACACTTAGAATCATTTATATACTCAATTTATGATAGAATCAAACAGAAATTACACCCGAAAACATGAATCAAATCACAAGAACTCCAACAACACATCCCACAAGAAATTCAAACGAAACTTTCAACAATGTTCATCAAGAACTCAATTTCTAAACTTTCAAATACTTAAATTCGCTGAATTGAATCATGGTTGGTGTGTGGGTGAACTAACCCAATGCTATGAGATCTCACATACCTCGTAGGGATCACCCCTTGATGAAATCCACAAGCTAAACTCGATGATCTTGACGAATCTTGATTTCTCTTCTCCCATCTCCTCTTTTCTCTTTTCTCCAATTCCTAGCGTGAAACTTCAACTTTTCTAAACAAACTAAAATCTGATTTTACCCCAATTGACTCCTAAAAACGAATTAGAATAATTAGGTAAGGAAAAGACTAAATTACCCTTCCAAAATCCGGATTAGACTTTCCTTATTCAAACAGCCCAACTTCCAAAGGGCATAACTCACTCATACGAACTCGGAATCGCACAAACTCAGTTGTGTTGGAGAGATTATTCCAAGATATTTCTAACCATATCTGGAAATACACCTAACTCATCCTGAGCTAAGAGTTATGGCCGCTTGAAGTTGACCAAAAACTCAACTAACATACTTCACAATTTTCCAAACTTTCATATACTTTCCAAAATTGATTCTTTCCCCAAATTTTAACTCTTTCATAGTTATTTCAATTTGCGAGATGTTACACTATGGTTGTGGAAAGAATGATCACCAAGTGAAAGATTGCCCTACTTTTACGTCTAAAAGAAGGGAGGCCAAACAAGCTTCTCTTGATGGCCCGGACCCTAATGCTCCAAAGAGAAACCGTTTCTATGTGCTTCAAGATAAAAAGGACAAATGAGCTAATCTGGATGAAGGCACCGGTAAGTTATAGTTCCTTATAGTTGTGAATGTTGTGTTGAGGTCCTTATGTTGTTTTCATGTTCGCCTTAGTTGGGTTTACTCCTAAGTGGGGGATAGTATGTTGAATAGTAAGGTTGTTCAGAGTTTTGATATCCTTATCTCTTTCCTTCTATTCTTATTCATATTTGAGACCAAGAATTCCTTGTAGTTTGTTTCATGTTTTGGAGACATGTGTGAATATGTGTTGCCATGGTCTCCTTATGTTATGCATGCTCTTGATGAGTTTATGTCTAAATGAGAAATTGAGTTTTCATGAATTATGTTCTTCGTGTTGATATGCATTTAGTATGAGTTGTTTATATGCTTCATGAGGTAAATTGTTGAACATGCCTAAATGTGCTTTTATGAAGAAATTGCATAATGTGCTTAATGATGTTATGATGAGCATGATTTGAGTTGGAGAAGGTAATTCCTCCAATGAAATGAGAAATGTTAAAGTTGTGATGCAAAAAGAGTTTGTAGATGTAGTTTTTAATTTCTTGTGTTGCATTGAGCTTGTTGATGTGGAGTTGATGTTATCTCCTAGTTTTGTGCATTCTTTATGATGTTGCATGCATGATGGCTGCTAGTCTTGAGTCCTTCACCCCTTAATATGTTCAAAGTTTCATTTGAGGATGAATGTTCCCAAGTGGGGGATAATGTAATGACCCGTAAAATGAATAGGTGAAACTAGAACCTAACGATTGTCTGTTTAAGTTGTAATGGGGTTTCTTGTGGTAGAATGTTGTCCCGGGCTTAGGTTGAGGACTTTAGGGGTTTAACATCAAGGTATGACTCCCCAAGGACCACCCAAGGGGTCCTTGAGGAGCACCCTAAGCATAAACCCCAAGACCCCAAGAAAACCAAAAAGCTGGAAATTTGGGATGACCTACGAATGGGGACCTACGCCCCGTAGGTCAATGCACGCCCCGTGGATGGCCTCCATAGGTCAAGGCCCCCAAAACCATGTTGCATCCACAAAACAAGAAGGTGATAGAACGGTCCATGACACCACCCACAGTCCGTGGGTGGGGGTTTCGTAGGTGGCACCTGTTTGTTGTCCAAAGTCGGCCAAGTGAGGGGTTAGTTTGGTAAATTCTTTAATTAGCTAATTGAGTTAAAGGACGGTTATTATTGTTTTATTGAGATATATGAAGGGTTTTTAAAGTATTACAACACATTTACAACTCATTATTTCAAAACTCAAAATACAAACCTCTCCTCCCCTTCAAAAGTTCTCTCTCTAGAAACCTCCAATGGAGGTGAAGGATTCAACCTCTCAAGGTCAAGTCTTCATCTTTTGAAGTTATTTTCGTGAAGTTCTACCATAGAGGTATGGTAGTCTATATCGTTGACTTAGTTTCTTTTAAGGAGCCAATTTCAAAGTTGATTTCAAGTCTCTATGTTTTCCCAAAAACCCTAGTTTTCAATCTATGCATAGGTTCAATTACAAACATTTTCAAACGACATTTAAATGATGAATCATGGTTTAATTGATGCTTTAATGGTTAATTAAGATAATTTATTCAATGAACCCATGTTTTCCCCCAAAATCCTAAGTTGTGATTTATGATTGGGAATTGATTAATGATGGAAGTATGTTAATTTGTTTATGTTTATGTTGAATTAGTTATTGAATCATGTCAATTTACATATCTATTGTAGTATCTTAGATTTATGGGTTGATGTTGGTTCATAGCCTTGTAAGGCAAGTTCATGAAGGATCTATGTATGATTATGACGTGAAGTATATATGTGTGATCTCAATGAAAGTGTTATGATCATGTTTAGAATGTAATAGTGTTATGATTGGAAGCATATTCTCAATTAACACTCATGAATGATGATGATAGAATGTGAAGAGTTTTCTTCTATATGATGTATAACTGGAATTGGTAGGCTCATATGTATTCTCTTCTTGAATGAATGAAAGTAATATGAATATTGTATCTTAAATTGGTAGGCTAAGGCATCTTTTTTCTTGTATTGATGAATGTGAGCTTGAATGAAGCATCTTGAATTGGTAGGCTAAGGCATCCTTTTCTTGTATGATGAATGTGTGTTGACTAAATGATCATAGAATCGGTACACCTAATGTTGGTTGCCCTTCATAATTAATCTAGAAACTAATGTGATGATAAACCTTGAAGCGGTAGACCTAATGTTGGTGGCCCTTTCTTGTGTGAAATGATGAATCTTTGAAGCGGTAGACCTAATGGTGGTGGCCCTTTCTTGGAAAGTCAATGAGCTATCCTTATAATGTACCTTGAAGCAATAGACCTAATGTTGGTGGCCCTTTCATGTGTAATGTACCTTGGGTCAGTAGGCCTAATGTTGGTGGCCCTCTCAACTACAACAATGTAATGTAAATGAAAATACTCTATGGGAATGTAGGCAAAGTATCGAGAGGATATGGTAAGATGGAAGTTCTCCCTACGTTAGGTCGGATTTCAAAGTACATATTTCTTATCCCATAACTGTGTGCCCACATAGTTCCTAGCTAGTGGATCCACCTAAGCTAAATGCTACCGGTCTTACCTTAGGCAAGTAGACCACCTCTTTACGGTGTGGGGCTTCATGACATCGGACTCCATGTCTAGCTCACATAGTCTATGTAACACCTCAAAAACCAAACCCAAGAAAAAAATTACAAAAATATACATGAAGCAGTGAACCACGGCAGGGATCATGGACCGTAATAGGGTGTACGGTTTATAGACCTACATGTGGTCTTGACCTGGAAGTAACCAGTCCCAGACATTAGACCACGAGCACCTTCACGGTCCGTGGTCTTGATGATGGGCCGTGGTGGCGCCTGTAGAGTCGAGGCAGTTACCCTCCCTAGCCAACCCCTTAGACCCCCACGCCTAAGTGAGGACCACAAGGACCTTCATGAAACGTAGTCCTTCACACAACCCATGGGGGCATCCGTGGAGCCTTACTAGTAAGCCCCCTAGCCAGTCCCTCTAGACCACAGCCCAAGTGGAGACCACACACACTTTCACTGTCTGTGGTCCTTCACAAGGGCCGTTGTAGGGCTCGTGGACTCAGACCCTCAGCTAGTAGTCACCCAATCCAGACCATGACCGACTTCACGGTCTGTGGTCCCTTTCAAGGTTCGTGAAGGTGGTCGTGGTCAGCCCGTCTGCAGTTTAAGTCAGGGTTATTTTGGTCTTTTCCTTATTCATTGGACCCCTAAACTACGTCTTTTTAACCCTAAATTTCATGGTTTTAGTCCATTTAAGCCTAGAAACATAAATAGAACTTACCCAAGTCAGATCTTTAATCAAAAGTTAGAAAATTAGAAGCAAGAGAGGAGTAAAAGTCAACCAGCCCTAACTCCATGAACGCAGCAGGTTTTCTTCAGTTCCAGCCCAGAAATCAAATGATTTCTCCATGAAATTTGTCACCAGGTATGTGGGATTTCACTAGTGGGTTCCTTTCACCCATTAGGTCCCTAGTTTTCAATCAGTTTGTTGATTCCCTTATTATGACTAGACCTAGGGTTTCTTGAATGTTAGCATTATTGGGTTCTTAACTGTTAAAATGATCCAAATCAGATTAGTATGTTAATATTCAGTCTATTTTATGAATTTCAGAACCCTAGATATGTAATTCTTTAGTTCTTGAATTACACATGCTAGGCCAGATATTTCAGTTATTTCAGATATACATGCCTCAGTTTGAAATGTGTCTTTATCAGTTATTTATGCGCATTCTCAATTTCCATGTCGTTCTGAGCTATCTAGTATATCACAGTAATTCAGTCATAATGTGTTAATCACTTAATTTATTGGGAGTAGCATAATACCAAGTTGGACTAGGGTTCATCGTATCCAAAACAGTCCCAGAACTACTACCCATGTAGGTTGTAAGTCCCCTTTGTGGGCATCATTTTAGTGATCACTCCAGCATGCCTCTACACCTTTGGTCGGGTGTATTGGGTCCTCTCGATGGGGCGTATACATCAGACTCCATATTTAGCTCATTTGGTTTTATTATCGGTTATTAGTAGCTCCCACAGCTCAGTCAGACTCTATTGCATTGACCATTTTTAGTACAGTCAGTATTCAGTCTCAGTATGTTATAAATTGGTCATTGTATTCAGTATCTATATCATGTTTAGATTATGCACTTGCTTTATTGCTTGTTCAGTTATGTGTTTGTTTCAGCTTTATTCTATCATGCATTCTCAGTACCTTTCAAGTACTGACGCATATATTGCGCTATATCTCCTCGTGATATAGGTTCAGGTCCCCAGCAGTCAGATCATGCTCAAATCGGTTCCCGATCTCCAGTTCAGCAATATAAGGGGTGGGTCCTCATTCTTCGAGGATAATAGTCATGTTATCTTTTCAGTATTTCGGTCCTTTAGTTTCAGTTTTGCTAGACTTAGCCAAGGCATGTCCCAGTATTTCTAGTCAGTTAGAGGCTATTTTCAAACATAGTTACATTTCGCTTAGTAATTGAGGTTGGTCTTTCTTTTGTATTAAACTCTCAGATTATTTATTCAGTTTTAGTATATGGGTATTCCCCATCATTTTAGTTTTATTTATGATTTAGCTTCTGCATCAGTTATTATTATCCTTAGTATGCCAATGTCTTGCCAGCAGGGTCAGCTTGGGATCACTTGTGATCCTAGGTCCCGTGTCCGCGTCTCGGGGGTAGCTCGGGGTGTGACAGTCTATGTCGGTTAAACGCTTATTCCCATCATGTGGCATGTGCACTTTAGTTACTTGAGAGGTTCTATGAAGTGTGGGTGGTAGTATGGGATGCCATCTATGCATTGCACGAGTGGGCTTTAATAGGGCTATAGTGAGTTCTCTAATGTCTTCATGACTAATGAACGAAAGTGCTCTTAATGAAGCAAATGAAGAATGTTGACTTAAATGTCTAAATATAATGATGCATGCTATACTTGGATTGTATTATGAGTTACTTCCTTGTTATGACTTATGAAATGTTTATGTCTCTTATATATGAGTATTGTGCAAAGATGGAAAGGATGAATGGTAAGTTCACTTTTGGTGGCCTTAATGTGGTCTCTAGTGTGGATGGTGGTATGGGACACTATTCATACATTGCATAAGGTATGTCTTGGGGTTACTTGAGGTGAAAGTCTAATGTAATGAAATGTCTTATGAGGTTGATTATGTTCTAATGTGAAGAAATGACTTGTATGTTGGTTATGTTTGTATATTATGCCTCTTATACTCATATTCATAAAGTTTTATCAAATTGGCATATAGCATGACTTCCAAATAAAATATCCGTTTTAAGCATGTTTTTGCATGGCTATCATACTTAGTACTTAATTGTTCTAACCCATATTTCTTCTATTTTACTACAAGTGTAGGTTCCGGCAAGTGAGTTGCTTTCTCACTAGTTCAAGGGCTTGGATTGAGATTCCTCCAAGGCAAAGTGGTATGTCGTCATAAATCGAGGACAAGAGTTTAGACGTTTCTTTCCTTTTATGTAATAGACATTTGTTAGTCTTTCGATTGTAAAGGGTCGTGACCCTACTTTAGTTTCAAGATATTGTTTTAGATGGCCATGTGAGACAATATACTTCTGTTGTTTTAAATGAGTATTTTTGATTGTATGGATTTAAATAAGTTTTAATTTCGTACTATTTCTATTATCTATTGCAATGACATGTTCTGAGGCTTGTATGAGACTTTCTGGAGTCTTGTATGCCGTGTCGCATATAGGGTATACCCTTGGGTCGTGACAGTCTGGGAGGTCTTAGATTAGTTTCAAGTGCTTGATTGAAGATTGATCTTAATTTGAAATCGTTGAGATTAAATGGTACCACAACAATCCAATGAGTTCCAAATGGTGTTTTGATTGAACCATTAGATTAATATCATAATTTTAGAATCATAGCATAAAAATATTGCCATGATCCAAATATGGATGTGGTGACATTTTTCTATTCTCACTAAGACATGTCAGCCTCAACCCAATGAAACCAAAGAATTGCGGAAAGTAAAACAAGAATAACATAAGAGTAGAAAACTTATTCATTCTATTATAACCCCTAACCTGGTTGTCACGTGTACAAATCTTTAATATAAAAAGTGTGGAATTGAAAGATAAATACAAATCGAAATGTCTTTGCTTCTCAAATCTCAAATACAACAAAGCATAAGGTAAGGAACTAGAAAGTCTGCGGGGATGACACACAATTAGCACTCAAAAATTCTTTGACAAGCATCAAATATAGGAGAAGAAGAAGAGCAATCACACGGTATCAGACTCGATACCTACACAAGTTTAGAAGCAATGAGTGAGTAACAACCAACACAATATTCATCAAGTAACCAACACTATATTCACTCTATCTATCTTTGTTAAATTATTCACAAATTTTCAAGACTAGTCCTTAGGAACATGTGTTGCACGTTTATTCCATATTATTGAATTATTTTATAGGAAATGCAGAAATTAACAATATTAATTTTATTATTTACATTATATTCATTAAATAAAATCCATAACAGTGGAATGTTGCATTTGCCATCAAACAAGAAATATGCGAAGCTAAATAATACAATATAACATTTAATGGTATGAATATGTCGATATAACTTATCCTCAATAATCTCTTATTACACGCTTTAAACGTAGATTCCGTATCCAATTTGAAAACATAAAAAGATTTTTTTAAAATAAATATAAAAATCACTTACAAAGGAACCACTTTATATGAAATAATACCAAAATTTGAATTCTTGGAACATTTTCAAACAACTTCGGGAGATATGTATCCTCCATCTACGTCAGTTGGAATAAAAACGGTTATTGTGTAAAAAAGTATATATATTTATTTCATTCTAATCCATACATAATGATAAAAATCTATTGCCTTTCAAACATTTATTCTCTATCTATCAATATTAGCACATATGATGACGTCTTCGATACAAATGCAACACTAATGCTACTATCCCTAACTGTTCTAAAAAGACCAATGATATTTGTTTTCTTCTGTACCTAGAAGAT
The DNA here is from genome assembly GCF_019186545.1 of Solanum stenotomum. Taxonomy (NCBI): domain Eukaryota; kingdom Viridiplantae; phylum Streptophyta; class Magnoliopsida; order Solanales; family Solanaceae; genus Solanum; species Solanum stenotomum. Next base: position 13,950,094 of record NC_064283.1, on the reverse strand, counting down.
CTACTCTAAAGGAATCAAAAAAGTAGAAATACAGAAAGAGAAATGAAAAAATGGTTCTGTAACATCTTGCTAATTGAAAGAACTAGAAAGAGGTAGAATTAGAAAGAGTCATTTTGGAAAGAATGAAAAATCTGGAAAATTGGTTAAGTTATGTTAAGTTTGAGTTTTGGGTCAACTTCAAATGACAATAACTCCTAGATCAGGATGAGTTAGGTGTTCTACAAGATACCGTAGGAAATATCTTTGGATAACCTTTCCAAAGCCGCTGAGTTTGCATGATTTCGAGTTTGTATGAGCGAGATATTCCCATTGGAAGTTGGGTTGTTTGGATAAGGAAAGTCCAATTCGGATTTTGGAAGGGTATTTTGGTCTTTTCCATACCCAATGACTTAATTTCGTTTTTGGTAATTAATTGGGGTCTAAACTAAAATTGATCAGTTTAGGCTTTTGAGATTTGGGTTAGGGTTTTGAGAGAAGAGAAAAAAAGAGGAGAAAGGAGAAGAGAGGGCAAGAAATCGTCAATACTTGAAGCTAAGGTCGTGGATTTCATCCAGGGGATGATCCCTATGAGGTATGTGAGTTCACATAGCATTGGGTTCGTTCACCCACGCGCCAAACATATTTATTTAAGTATGATGTTCGTCCTAAAGGATTGAGACTTTGATGTTCTTAAGTTGTATTCTTGAATTGCTTTCGTTCTTGAATTTGGGATGAGATTGACAAAGTAGTCTTCACGGAGCGGAGCGTTCACAGACCGTTCTGTCTCAAAATTTATTTCGCGACCAAATAATTATATGCATCTCCGAGTTGCGGACTTGCTTCGAGAAAGTGATTTCTTGATCTTTTCTCGTGTTTAACTATCTAAAAACACTCCTAAACATCATGAGATATTTCTTATCACAAATCACAATCCTTGAATCCATAATTCAATTCAAGGAAAGTTAAGAGTCCAGTCAAGAAAAGTTAAGAGTCAAGTTAAGAGAAATTCATAAAGTTTTCCAAAAGTCTTTCATAAGTTTTTCCTGATATATTGTAGACATGGCTAGACCCAAAGTTGCAGGTAGAAATATGCCACCCCGCAATAAGGCAAAGGGGATTAAAATCAACGAAGGTGCAGTTGTACCCAAAGAAAAAACTACAAAACCTTCCACAACTGGTGGGAAGGGAAAAGGAAAAGGCAAGGCACCAGCATCATCACAGTTCAGCTCCGACACAAAGGCATATATGACACTTACTTCACTGCTTCTGAGAGTGAGAGTGAACAGAAGGGAAACCAAAGTGCAGCCTCTGATGATGATGAGTTGATAATAGCACAGAAGGCTGAATTGCGATCTAAGAAGCTAAATGATCCATCTAGGATCAGGAATCCTCCGCCTTCCACTTCTACTCCCCCAGTTCCAGAGCAGGAAATGGTGCTTGCACCATCAATACAGGGGGGCCTCCGCCCAAGTTAATGAACAGATTAAAGACTGAGGAGTTGAGGACGATCCTTGAAGAAAAGCATATGTCCACAGATGGGGTTATTGACAGGCACCCAGAGATAATGGATTGCTTGAAATCTCACAAGTTCCAGATCTTCACCAAACCACGTGGCCCGTATATTCCAAATTGGGTCAGGGAGTTCTATGCCTCTTACGGAACTTTGATACCACAGAGGAAGAAGTAAGCAGCTGCTTTCAAACCAGTTGACTTCATTGTCGTTAGAGGTAAAAGAGTGAAGTGTATTGCTGATGCAATCAATGCAAATCTGGAGTGTTCAAATGACATTGAAAACGACTGCCAGCACATGATTAGAACAAAGACTCTGGAGAACACGAAGAAGTGCTTTGATTTTGGAGCACCTATTGATAAGAAGGATCTAAATATCACTGCACGATTCTGGTTTAGCTTTATTAGCAATACTATTATGCCATCCCAGAATGAGTCCATACTCCGCCTTGCCAAACCAGCTTGTTTGGGTTGCATCATTGATGGGACAAGACTAGATCTGGGGATGATCATTGCTTTATAGATTCTCATACGTGCCGAGCAACGCCAGACCTCTCTTCCCTTCCTGGTATTGATCACCGAGCTGTGCAAACAGGCTTGAGTACCAAGAGATGCAAAGAAATATGTGGAAGTGATTCCCACATCCTCCACTGATATTTAGAGGATCGAAGTTGAGTACTATAAGGATCCGGAGGAAAAGAAGAAGGCAGCCCCGGTGGACACAGAGTCATCACCTGCAGAGGCATCTTTGCCTACTCCGGCCTCTGGGCCTTCAGGTATCACTATTGCTACTTCTTCTGATAATCCAAGTTCTTCTGCTACTGCACTGCCTCCTAGATGTACTGTTGCAGTCTCCCGACCTCCACTCACCCAGGCGTCACTACTTCGGATGGGACAATTTGCCCACTCTACTGATCGTCGTGCGTCCAGACTTGAAGCCTCAGTTCCAGGCATGATTCAGACTACTCTGGCAGACATGGTGACACCCCTGAGCACTACCATGATGCCCTTGAGGCTAGGATAGCAGTGTGTGAGCGTGACCAAGGATCCACTAAGGAAGTGATGGCTTTACAAGCCACTGTTGTTGAGCTGAAGAAATATGTGGACCAGCTGAAGTCCACTATATGTCTATGGTCTTCGGGACGGTGGAAATCCCTGATATCCCAGTAGAGCCAACTGAACCCGAGTCTAAGAAAGAGATGGATGAGGAAATGCATGGCGTTGCTGAGGAGACTTTATCTGAGGGCCTCGATGAGGCTGAGAAGGCTATGATAGATGCAATTGTATAAGACTCCTTGTCAAATTTTCCCATGGTGAACCCTAGTGCAGCTACTGCTCATCCTAACGTGACTCCAAGTATTGATACCCAGGCTCAGGGTAAGGTACCGGGCACTGATTTCCCGATAGATGGAGCGACTGTGTAGACAGGGCCTTTCTTTACCTCCATCATTGTCTTAGTTTATTTTACATTCAGGATATTTTGGGCTGTTCTGTTTAAAAATTGTGTTTGATATACTGTCTCTGTGGATGTTTGAGCTTATGGCTCCTGTTATTTTAAATTGAAAATTTTTTACCGTCCGAAAATTTTTGCCACCTCTCATGTGTTGAATCTAGTTGTTCTTTGGCAAAATGTAAGTCTTGGTTCTGATCAATACCGATGACTTAAATAGTGCTCTCAATCAAACGAACATGAATGCGTAGCTACGATGAGGTCAAATGAAGATGCATAGACAATATGTGAATTCTTTGCATCTCGTTATGACTAGCCTAGTATCGAATTGAGTTTCTTGTGATGATCATTTCACACTAGCGAAAGTGTGGAGTCTTGTTTGACTGTAGTGTCAATGCCTAGTGTGATGAGCTTACTTTGAACCATGCATGATAGATCCTAGAATTTGCCCCGTTAGTCCGGTCAACTAAGTGATGCTATCTCTAGATATGATCTTAGGCAACTTCTAAGAGTGTGAGAAAATTTGACATATACCTCTTCTGTGACCTACCTTGTGAGTGTGTGAACCACTTTTGAACACCCCTTGAGCCTTACCTTTCTTTGGAAGAAACTTGATGAAATCATAACCTTTCTTTATCCATTACCCATAATCCTCATGAAGTTGTGGTTAGTTGAATAGCCGACTTAGGCCAAAAGCCTAAGTTGGGGGTGTGGTGAAAAGAAAAGGCAAATCAAGAAGTCCAAGGAAAGTCTCCTCTTACTCATTGTTTTGAGAAAAATGGAACCCCTCCATATAAAAAAAAAGAAGAGAAAACAGAAAGAAAAAGAAAGTTGTGGAATAAAGTACAAAAGAAATGGGGTTCCCAAACAATCCATGGAAAGTGAATAATAGGATGACTTATGAGCACTAAAGAGAATGATGAAGGAAAAGGAAATGAAGTGTTGTGAGCACCACATTTCATGAGGATGAAAGTCACTGAGCCTAAATGATCATACATTTGCACTCAACCCCATTATGAATCTTGAAAAGACCTTTTTGATCTTAAGTGAGCTGAAGCAAATGTTGATTGGAAAATATGGGTAAACCTATGGGTGAAAGCATGCATTGTGTTCTTCTTTGTGAGTGTGAGCGTCGCATCTGATTCCGAAGCTTTAAACTGTGAACCATTGTGTGAATATGGAATCATTCCTTGTGTGAGGGCATTTGAACACTTTGGTTGAGCTTGAACTTTCACTTGAAAGAAGTATTGTGAGCATAAGATTCTTTGATATTGGTGAGTCACAACTTGAATCTTTAAGTGCACATTTGATCTTTACATAAGTAAATTGAGTTTTGTTGTGTGCATTCATGATTGAGTCTTGTGTAGCACTATTCGAGACACCGTTTTTGAACGGCTGAACTTGAGTTTACTTTAGGACAAGCAAAAGTCTAAGTTGGGGGTGTTGATGAGTCCACAAATTGGACTTATTTAGGGCTATATTTTGATAGAATTAGTGTCCTCAAATGCATATTTTATCTCAATATCTGATGAAAACCATTAAGTTTCAGGTATTTGAAGTTTGAAGGAAAGCATGGACACTACTTAGCAAAAAAGGAACAAAGGCAGCTGAAAGAACGAAGAAATGAAAATCTGAGAATCGCCAAACCCATTCACCGAGTCGCCAAAAGGTCTTATCCTCGCCTTTTGCTCCAGTGTGCTAAGCCCTGAAGGAAAGGATCAAATCGGCGGAGAAAAGAAGCAATTGGCATATCGCCGAGTAGTTCCTCGAAGCTGTACTATGTCAACCAATGATCCAAACACGACAATGATGAAGGATAGAGTAAAACGAGGATGAAACCTACCAAAGGGCGGAACGCCGAGTTGATCGGCGATCTCAACTAACGACGTTGAATGATCCGCTGCAGCACAAATTTTTGAAAACTATAAATACTCGTTGAGAGTTGTAGCTTAGTATCAGATTTTTTATTATAGAATTTTTAACATAAACTTTTGAGTCCTAAGCTTGGAGAGGGTTTTGAAGAACTTGAAGATTCAAAGGGTTTCAACTCCAAGATTTTGGACTTGGGTCTTAAGTATTCTTCTCTTTTGACTTGTTTTAAGACTTAATCTTGCATACCCATTCATGGAAACTGAGATTGGTATACATTTTTACCTCTTTTACATGTGTAGCTATAACCCCAATTCTTGAGGTGTGATTTTGTGAATATAGATTAGATTTGCTGTTGGTTCTTGCTTGTTGATGATTTATTTATTGTTTAGATATGATTTTGTTTAGTAGTTGTGGTGGAACTTAATGAAATTGTAGTTGCAAATACGATTTCACCTTTGTACTTTCGGCTTGCTCGAGAGAGAGGTCGTAAAACTAAGACTACTAAATTGATGGCCGGTGGGAGTGGGTCGACCTGAGGTTCAGCTCGAGAGAGTGAACCCTAGTCTTTCTCCCACACACTCAGCTTGAGAGAGTGAGTGGGCTAAGGCAAAGGTTGTTCTTCATATGGCAAGTGGGTGTCCGAAAGAAACCCATTTGATTCGGGGTAAATTGCTCGAGAGAGAATTTACCCCCACTATGGTCTAGCCTAGTCACAAATATTCAATAGATTTATTATCAAAAGCATGTACCCAATAGCTTAGTTTATCCCGTATTCCTATCACATCCCAAGAACCCCAACTCCTTGATTAGTACTTTTTGCATTTTTGTTGTTTTCACTTACTCGTGACACAACCCCCGTTGTTAATTGACGCTTGCGTCACTCCTTAGATTTAGCATGTTTTTAATCGATAATATATTTAACTATGACTAATTAGAACTTAATTTTATTTTTCTACTAATTCTCAAAGCCACTCCCTGTGGGAACAATCCCAACCCTTGATTGGGTTATTATACTATTGTACGATCATAGACACTTGCATTGGAAGTTGTGTCTTGATTAGGCAAACATCAGCCCCAAGCAAACCCTTGGCCTGGCTTACTTACTCAGTTGAAGACTTTAACATAAGAAACAGTCTCAAAATATAATTCATGAGATAATAACTTAGCCAAAATGGCAACACAAGTCTTAACGTATACAACTGAAAACGGAAAGACTAAAGAACTATAACTACTCGTCTATGAAGCCTCTAAAATAAAGAGGGATGTCGGGACAAGACTCCCGATCATCCTAACAACTTAAATACTAAAGTAATGAAAAAGGAGCCGTCTCGAAATCAAGAAGGCTCACTAACTGACTCTGAGTGCTCAACTGGATCAATGAGGCACTAGGTGTTGATCCTGGTTACTTGTGTTTACATCATAAAATGATGTAGGCCAAATGGCATCAGTACATTGAATGTACGAGTATGCGAGGAAAAAACTAAACATAACACAAACTTGAAAGGAATATGAAAGGAACACTTACCTTGGATTTACTCAACTCATGAATAACTCAAATCAAATGCAAAGTAAAAACAACTATAAAGGTGCAGTTCATACAAAGCATTTAAAACAGTAAATGACAACTCAATGTATTAAAGAAGTACAATAGCAACTCAGTTTACTCATATAATAAAGTAATATAACATTGTGGGAGTTTCTCTAACCAACAACCACCTCTATGAGCCTAAGTGGTGATACATCGTCTTGCCACGCTGCTAGAAATATCATATACTTTACCGTCATATAGAACACCTTAACTAAGTGGATCCACTAGTCTATGCTAAAAATCACTAAGGAGTCATCTAAAAGTATGACCATTTCTACTCATAATGGCTACATGGTTTATGAAGACTTGAGTTATTATGAACTCGCATCCCCATATCGATGCTCAATACTACTCCCAAAATATACTCAGCTCATATCTTTAAAAAAAAAAAACTCTTTCTTTGGTTTGATATAATTAATCAAAACTTAGCTTAAAAGTTCTCTAGAAAATCAGTGTGTTCTCTCTTGTTTAAATGTGAAAACATTATAACTCTTGGGAATACTTAGTTCCCGTATAATCTTTGAAGAAAATGAACTTTACTATTACTCTTTAATCAACTCAAAGTGTAAGTCTCAAAACAAAGTTAGAATGTTTGTGAAAGACTTTTGGAACACTCTATGAACTTCTCTTGACTTAATTCTTAACCTCTTGACTTGACTCTTAACTTTCCTTAAATTGAATTATGGATTCAAGGTTCATGATTTAATGTTTAAGGATGATTTCATGATGTTTACATGTACCTTAGAGTATAGAAATCAACTACAAAACATAGGTATGTTGCTAAGGAACTAGTACGGAAAGAAGGGGAAAAGGAGGAAGAACTAGCATCCCTGGTGCTCTGAGAGGCGCGGGGCGCCAGCCCTTGAATTTTAGGGACTGACTTGGGGCACCCTGGTTGGCGCGGCACCCCAGAGGTCAAATTTCAGAGCCCCTTTTGGGGCACTCTGGCTGGGGCGGCGCCCCAGGCCCCTGCCTAGGTGACTCCTACTTTCCTACTTCGTTTTTCAACTCTAAACCCCCTATTTCAACTTGCTTATTTTCCCAAACATTTAGAATCAACTATACCATCAATATATGTAAGATTCTACTCGAAAACACACCTAAAATCATGAATCAAACTCAAAGGACTTCAACAACAAGAACCCACAAGATTTCAAACGAATTATCATCAAGAACTCATAAGATTTGCTTTCAAAACAATACAGCTTCGCTGAATTAAATCATGATTGGCGCATGGGTGAACTAACCTAAATTAAATCATCATTGGCGCATGGGTGAACTAACCCAATGCTAACTGATCTCACATACCTCGTAGGGATTAACCCTTGGCGAAATCCACACGAAAATCTCTAAGAAATCGACGAATCCTTGCTTCTTCTCCTCTTCTTTTCCCTTCTCTCAAAACCCTAAATCTTTTTGAAAAGCATAAACTGAAAAAGTTCAGTTTAGACCCCCAACTAATTACCAAAAAGGAAATTAAATTAATTGGGTTAGGAAAAGACTAAACTACCCTTCCAAGATACGGATTAGACTTTCCTTCTTTGAAGAACCCAACTTCAAATGGGCATATCTCACTCATACAAACTCGAAATCACGCAAACTCAGTGGTGTTGGAAAGATAATTCCAATATATTTCCTACGGTATCTAGAAGAACACCTAACTCATCCTGACGTAGGAGTTATGGTCATTTCAAGTTGACCCAAAACTCATTCTTAACTTAACTTAACTTAACCAATTTTCCAAATTTTTCATTCTTTCCAAAAATGACTATTTCCAATTCTAGCTCATTCTAGTTCTTTCAATTAGCGACGTGTTAAATCAAGAAAGGTTGAAGCAGCACAGAGTCATCAGAAATCCTACACTGATGTTAGGAGGATGGAGTTAGAGATTGAGGTAGATGATTGGGTATACTTGAAAGCTCCACCCATCAAGGGTGATATGAGCTTTGGTAAGAAGGGGAAGCTTAGTCCCCGGTATATTGGCCCTTAAAGAATATCCAAAAGGGTTGGTAATGTAGCTTATGAGTTAGAACTATCCCAAGAGTTAGCAGCGGTTCATCCAGTATTTCATATTTCCATATTGAAGAAGTGCATGGGAGATCCTTCACTTTTCATACCAATGAAAGATATTGGTATCAAGGATAGCTTATCCTATGACGAGATTTTGGTTCAGATTCTAGATCGCCAGGTTCGCAAGTTGAGGACTAAGGAAGTAGCATCAGTCAAAATCCTTTAGAGAAATAAGTTTGTTGAAGAAGCTACTTGGGAAGCTGAGGAAGATATGAAAAAGAGATATCCACATCTCTTTGAGCCCGAAGATATTCCAGATAAAGGTACTAATTCTCTTCTTAGCACTCTTTAATTTATATACTTGATGTGTTAGATTCGCTTGTTGGGTGTTGAGTTGATTGTTACATGATACAACCTTAGCCTAATAAGAGTAATCTCATTCGAGGACGAATGTTCCCAAGGGGGAGATATTGTAACATCTCGATAATTGAAAAAACTAGAAAGAGCTAAAATTAGAAAGAATCATTTTTGGAAAGAATGAAGAATTTGGAAAATTGGTTAAGTTAAGTTTGAGTTTTGGGTCAACTTCAAATGACCATAACTCCTAGATCAGGATGAGTTAGGTATGCTACAAGATACTGTAGGAAAGATCTTTGGATTATATTTTCAACGCCTCCAAGTTTGCGTGATTCCAAGTTTGTGTGAGTGAGATATGCCTATTGAAAGTTGGGCTGTTTCGATAAGGAGAGTTCAATCCAGATTTTGGAAGGGTATTTTGGTCTTTTCCATACCGAAATGACTTGATTTTGTTTTTGGTAATTAATTGGGGTCCAAACTGAAGTTGGTCAGTTTACGCTTTTGAGATTTGAGTTAGGGTATTGAGAGAAGAGAAAAGACGAGGAGAAAGGAGAAGAGAAGGCAAGGAATCGTCAATTTAAAGCTAAGGTCGTGGATTTCATCCAAGTCGTCCTAAAGGATTACGACTTTGATGTTCTTGAGTTGTATTCTTGAATTGCTTTCATTCTTGAATTTGGGATGAGATTGAGGAGTTCCTCAGAGTTTAAGGTCAATTTTAGAGTTGTGTTTGATTAGATTCTTATGTACATATGTTGGGTATCTGAATCTAAAGAGGAATTGAGAAAAGTAATCGAATTTAGGTGAATTGGGGTTAGAAAATGAAGAAGGAACAAGTCGGGCAAATCTGGGAACCAGGTCAACGGCGACGCGAACCTGTTCCTCAGGATTGACAAAGTTGTCTTCGCGTCGTGGAGCGATCACGAACCGTTATGCCTCAAAATTTATTTCGTGACCAAATAATGAAATGCATTTCCGCGTCACGGACATGCTTCCAGAAGTGATTTCTTGATCTTTTCTCATGTTTAACTGTCTAAAAACACTCTTAAACATCATGAGATCTTTCCTATCACAAATCACAATCCTTGAATCCATAATTCAATTCAAGGTAAGTTAAGAGTCAAGTCAACAAAAGTTAAGAGTCAAGTTAAGAGAAATTCATAAAGTTTTCCAAAAGTCTTTTACAAACGGGAACTAAGTATTCCCAAGAATTAAAAACTTAAGCTTTGAGTTGAGTAAAGAGTAAGAGTAAAGTTCATTTATTCAAAGATTATACGGGAACTAAGTATTCCCAAGAATTAAAAATATTTTCATATTTGAGCAAGAAAGGAAACACCGATTTACAAGAGATCTTTTAAGCTAAGTTTTGAGTAATTATCTCAAACCAAAGAAAGGGTTTTGTTTTTTAAAACTGGGGACGGGATTCCATAATAACTCAAGTCTCCATAAACCATGTAGCCATCATGGGTAGAAAGAATCATACTTTTTAGATGACTCCTTAGTTCTTTTTAGCATAGACTAGTGGATCCACTTATTTAAGGTGTTTTATATGACGGCAAAGTATAGGACAGTTCTGGCAACGTGGGCAAGACGTTGTATCATCACTTAGGCTCATAGTGGTGGTTGTCGGTTAGAGAAACTCCCACAATATTATATTATATTACTTTATTATATGAGTAAACTGAGTTGCTATTGTAATTCTTTAATACATTGAGTTGTCATTTAATGTTTTAAATGTTTTTTATAAACTGCATATTTATTGTTGTTTTTACCTTGCATAAGTTGAGTAAAGCCAAGGTAAGTGTTCCTTTCAGATTTCTTTCAAGCTTATGTTATATTTAGTTTTCCCCTCGCATACTCGTACATTCAATGTACTGATGACATTTTTCATGCATCGTTGATCTAGTTGAGCACTCAGAGTCAGTTGGTGAACCTTCTTGGTTTCCGAAGGACTCCTTTTACTTTGCTTTCTAGTATCTCAGTTGTTAGGATGATCGGGGGTCTTGTCCCGACATCCCTCATTGTTTAGAGGCTTCATAGATGAGTAGTCATAGTTCTTTAGTCTTATTCATTTCATATGTTGTTTAAAGACTTGAGTTTGCCTTATTGGCTAGTTGAATGTTTTCTTATTAACATTCTTGAGTTATCTGGGTTTATCTCTGTTAAGTTAAGTCTTCCGCTATAAGTTAAGCCAGGTCAAGGGTTCACTTGAGGCCAATAATGGTTTTCGAGTGCTAGTCCCGCCCAGGGTGTAGGCTCGGGGAGTGACATGTTCTTCATCGGTGAGAATATGGCATAATGAAGAAAAATGTTCAAATGAGATTTGTAAGTTCAGTGCTCTTCTATGTGACTTTAAATAAGGGGCCTTAGGTAAGAGAAGTTGAAGAGAATCAAGTTATTCAAGCTAAGAAGTTGAAGAAAACTAAATTATTAAAGCTGTTTTAGCCAAAAATAAAAAAGACTCATCAAATCCATACATAATTGTTGGGAGTATCCTTGGTCTTCATCAGTTATAATTGAAGGCTTGAAGCAGCTAGCATTGTGACATCAAAGAAGAGTCTGTAGGCTTAATCATAATTGTGAGCATTAATGTAGAATATATAGTTGCTCTATAATTATTATTTTAAAAATAGGATAAAAAAAAATTAAAAAGGTAAAATGGTAATTTAACTTTTGGTTTGAGTTCTTCCCACTTTTAGTAATACTAGTTTCTGGATACGTGTGTTCCGTGATAATTTTCATAGATTTGTTGGAATAATTAAAATTCTATGAAAACATGTAGTGAGTAATAGAATGCAATAATTACTAATATATCTTTGAAATATGGTAAAACTTATTAAATAAGGAGTGTATTTTAATGTTTAAAATCAAGTTCTTTTAAGCAACAAATTGTAAGTTTTGAATTTTGGTTAGTAGTTAACAAACTTTCAATAAAGCCACAAATGACTAATCAATATTCATAGAAAATTAAAATTTTAAAAGTCTAATAGATAGAAAACACAAAAAATTTGATGTACTCATCTTTCTTAAGACTTTAATCATACAATATCTATGTAAACAGAAATACAAAAATAGTACATAATTTTCTGAGTTCTTGTCGACTACTTCTATCATAGCCAATCAAAATTCAAGATCTTTCTTTGTCGAGTCAAACTAAAGAATGAATCAATAGAACAAAAATGATATAAATGTTTCACCACTTTAACTATAGAGTGAATAGGATACCTAAGGATCTCATGAAACAAAGAAGATCATCTACATAAATAAAATTGAAGGAACACCAAAAGTTATCTTAAAATCTTAAATTAAATAATTAGAGGTTGTGAATATGAAAAGTATGAGAGTTATAGATATATATATATATATATATATATATATATAGTAGTAGCAATTGAATAGGTAATTAGATATGAGATATGAAGATGGATATTTAAAGCATAGAAAAGAGAAAAAATAATAAATAAATCAAAGGGTATAAGTTTCATAAAAGCAAAACTTAAAAATAACAAATATATAATATAAGACGTATAAAAAAAATTGAAAAAATATTCAAATGTGTTAATTAAGCTTAATGTCACGACCCAGACCGTCGTGATTTATACCTACACTAACCCTCCGGTGGGAGAACCATTACCACAACCCAACCAAGCAACATAACGAAAAACGAAAACATTAAAAGATATGGAAGCAGGCTTAAATGTCTAAAGGAAAAATAGGGAGTTCCCATAAAATCCAAAAGTCTACCAAAACAATTGCAGAAAACAATGCCTAGAACCTGAAAGTCAATGTACCAAAACTCTACTAACGACAAGTCTAAGAACAAGGGATACAACCCCAAAACTAAACAAGAGAATGTCTAAAGTATTGGTCTAAGTCTGAAGAAAATGGACTAAACAACTGGGAACTCATGGCAGCCTAGAAGAATTGGCTCAGCCTTGAATTCGGTCTCGATCAGTGATCTCCTAAATGAGGTCTGTCAGTAGCCGCCTGAAGATGCCCTGTACTCAACAAAGAAAGAGAAAGTGCAGTATCAGTACACAACCACAATGTACTTGTAGGATCACGCGGCTACTCTCATAAGCACAATATACAACGACAATCACAATACAATAAACACACATATACGAGATACAATCCAGTTATCATTATAGGAGCAATGGCACGACCCAACCCACCGGGCCGTGAGAGCACCTACTTTAACACCTCAGAAGGAGAACCCTCGATTCCCAACGGTTTAAAAACATACGGAAGATTAAAGAAAAATTGAGATAGATGGAATTTCAAGATTTTATAACCAAGGACTTCTAAATACATTTTAGAGTTAAGACTTGTAAAGTAATTAACACCCCCAAGAATCTAGTCTAAACAGGCACAAGAGCTTCTAAGATTACAAGATATAACAAAAATAGCAAGGACACAGCTCCCACCATGCGAAAAGAAAAATAGAAGTTGCTGGAGATTATCTTCGTTTTCACCTAGGAAACATCACTGATCCTGCATCCAGTCTATGCCAAAATGGCATATCAAGAGTAGTATTAGTACAACCACACGTATCGATAGGCATCATCGGTCAACTCGATACCCACCACATAATATAAGAAATCGACTAGCAGGAAAACAAGCAATAAGACCATTCATTCCTCCACCTTACCATCCCCAGGTACTTTAATCATATACTAGCAAAATTAATTATAATACTCGTCTCCAACACCCTACTCACTCGATTCTCGATCATAGCTTAAACATGCTAACTCATAGAAGAGTTCCCAAATAACACCACAAGCATTCCAACTAGCCACTCACGACGTACTCTTAGCTTCCATATTACCACTCAACCATTGACCCATAGTACATAAATTTAAGGCTTACTAATCACTAAATACGAACCCTTTACCCAAGGTAGTATCTACCTATGTATTTACATCACGAATACTACCCCTTCTTCTCAATAACAATAGATGTAACAACACAATTCTCATGACCATGTTTAAAAGGTAACACATAGTAATATTGGACCCTTGGTCCCTACTCACCGTAGCACCTCCCAAATTGGGCCTGACCATTCCCTATCCATTACATAAATCGATATATCCAATTTACCTACCACACCGTAAGCCATACATATATAAATATATTACATAATCCAAGCATCTGTTTCAAGATCAATGAACAATTCCCCATTCTCACAAATAAACATATATGACAAGTCAATGATCCTCTCACGGAATCCATACCCATATTGTTAGTGTGTTGAATCGTGACACCCGATCCAATATATATGTATGTCGGTACATGACATTCAATCCAATGCATGTTAGTGTGTCGGTACGTGAGACCCGATCCAATGTATGTATGTCGGTACGGGACATCCTATCCAATGCATGTTAGTATGTCGGTACATGACACCTGATCTAATATATGTATGTATGTTGGTACGTGACATCCGATCTAATGCATGTTAGTATGTCGGTACGTGACACCCGTTCCCTCAGCACAATCACAATCACATTCATAATAAACATACTTATAATCATACAATCAAGTATTAGGTTCATAGCATCAATTACACATATTCTATTCATTATGTTCGTTCCCACATTTCGATTCTTCCCATACACACATGCATACAATATCTCAATAACTCGACATCAATATCGTCAATTAGGAAATTAACCAACACCTAACCCCAGTTCATCGACTAAGGCTTTCTCCTACGGTATACGTCCGGTGTAACACCTAAGATACATGTACAATCATCTCTTTTTGGAGCACGAAAGCATATGCATGAATTCTACCATCAATTTAGCGATATACCATGTAGTGAATAATAGATTTATAACTACTCAATTAAATAAACCTAGCCTACTTGGGCGCCAAGCATTCATAGAGGAATTGTAGATCAAATTATTGTTCTCGAACGACGGGACGGTGGATCTTGACCAGAAATCCCCAATTCTTCAACCTCCTTACGCTAGAAAATTCTTTCTCCTTCCGTCCCAAGCTTAGAGCAACTTTTTGAAGGTTTCTAGGGTGATTCTCGCCTCTTTTTAGTGTTTTTGGAAAAAGGAGAAAATAGGACTTCACGTTATTTAAATTATGTCTCGCATATCCCGCTCTGACAGCTACTTATCCCGCTGTGGCGATGCTGCTCTAGCGGCATCTGGCCCGCTCTGGTGGGACAATGTCCCCAGTAGTTTCCTGATGTTTTGCTTTTCCTATAACGATGGTTCGGGTCGTTACAAGCAATGTACAATTCTACCTTCTTAATAGCAATTGGATATGACAACACAATGGTCCTGTCATGGAACTCATACCCAAACTATTAGTGTGTTGGAACGTGACATTCGATCCAATGCATGTGTCAGAACGTGACACCTGATTCAATATATGAGTCGAAACGTGACAACCGATCTAATATATGTGTCGAAATGTGACATCCCATCCAATCAGCACAACTGCAATCACAATCACATCTGTAATGAACAATACTCAAATCATACAATTAAGTAACAGGTTCATGTCATGTATTGTTCACACATAATCATTATATTTGGTTCGTTTCCACATTTCCCTATTCACATACGCGCATGCATACAATATAGGAATCAACCGACATACATCACACAAACAGGAAATAAAACCATCACCTACCTCGAAACCAAGCTTGAATCCCCTAAGGCACTTGAATCTTCCCTTTCCGAATTCTTTCCACTTGTTCTTGGTCTATAAATATACAAATAATGAAAGGATCAATAAACGAGGCCTAATTACCCAGATTACAATCGACATTATCAACCCTAAGCCAAACCCAAGATCTCAATACCCAACTTAAGGTTTTTTCCACCATTAATTTCAGGTCAAACTCTCCCCCAATGATAATTACCCCTGAATCTAAGTTCTACGGATCAAAAAATGGATTAGGGGAGTAAAATCCTTACTTTTAGCACCAAAACTCGTGGAAAAATGTCAAGAACTCATCTTGGGTCACCTCCTAACTCTTAAGTACAAAGTTTGCAGAAAAATAACAAATTTAGGGTTTTTCCCGACTTAAGTCGTGACTATTCTGCTACAGTGGCCCCACCCTGGCAGGATCAATCTGTAACACCCCAAAAGATTTTCGAACTGAGACTCGATCCTTCGTTGTGAGTAGGACTTTATAGAGGAATTAAAATTTCTTAAGTGTTAAGTTCACTAGACGTAGCACCTTGAGTTTCAAAAATAATTAAATTGGAAATAGCAAAATCTGAAATTTTGCAAGTTATCCTTAAGTATGAGTTTTGGGTCGACTTCAAACGATCACAAATCCTAACTCAGGATGATTTATGTGTTCTACCAGTTACCGTAGAAAAGACCTTTGAATTATATTTCCAACGCCACTGAGTTTGCTCAATTTCGAGGTCGGATGAGTGAGATATGGCCTTTTGAAGTTAGGTTGTCCAGTTAAGGAAAGTTAGCCGGAAGTAGTAAGGGGTAGTTTGGTCTTTTCCTTACCAAATCAGATTTAATTCATTTTTAGTAATATTTTAAGGGTATAATCCTATTAGTTTCAGTTTTATAATCCTAGTTTACACCTAGGGTTTTAGTTTAGAGTTCAAGAAGAGAAAAGAAGAAGAGAAAAGAGGAGAGGATCAAGCGCTTGTCGAGATTCTTGCGTGTTGTAGCGGATTTTCGCCATGGGCTTGATCCCTAAGAGGTATGTAAGCTTCCATAGTGTTGGGTTTGTTCACCCACACGTCAAACATGTTATTTTTAGCACAAATTTCATTCTTGAAGTTGAAAGATTTGAGTTCTTGATAGGTATTCTTGAAGTTCTTTCTAAATCTTGTTGTGTTGGGTTTTGATGATTTTCTTGAGATTAAAGTGAGTGATTTTAGGGCTGTATTGAGTAGATTAGAGTGTACTTATGTTAAGTAATCGAATCCAAGTGATTGGGGAAGAAACCATTCAATTTTAGGCGAAATAGGGTGAGAAAACGAGCAAGGAAACTTGTTGAATTTTCTGGGTTGGGGCCTGGTGCGATGCGCCTGCCAGAGCGCCCCAAACCCCGTGCCACCCATAGCGCCAGGGTCGCCTGCCCCACCCATTTTGTCATCGGTAGCCCGGTTTGAGTTCATTTAAAGTGCACCTTCACTCCTTTTCGATTCTAACTACTCTAAGCTACTTCTAAACACCTAAAATCATTCCTAACATGATCATAACCTTGAATTCATAATTCAAATTCAAGGTAGAGTTAAGAGTTAATTTTTGAGAGTTCATTCAAACATTTTGAGAAAGTCCCTTTGAGTCTTTTTAAGGAGTCTTCTACAATATCTAGTAACTTGTTTCAAGACTCGAGCAAGTGAGTATGAGAGTGAGAATGATGTATTCATATGTCTACCTTGTCATCATGAGATCTTTCTTATCATGAACCATAACTTTTGAATTCATAATTCACATTCAAGATAGAGTTAAGAGTGGAGTTTCAAGAAAGCCTTTGAGTTCAATTGTTAAACCTTTGAGATCAACCATCGATTTAAACTAAGTCTTGAGGTAGTAAGTAAGAGAATGAGAAGTTTTGTGTACATGAGTTCCATGTAGTTTGTAGACGTTCGAGTCAAGTCGTTCATGCCCATAATTCCGCTTGAACTCCATAAGTTGAGTATCTACGAGAGAAGTAATATCTCCAAGTTCTAAGCCTTTAAGTGTTGAGTTTCTAACCTATTTGAGATTATAATCCTAATCATGGGACTATTACCTATTACCCATAAAGTCCATGAGTTGAGTTGTTCATACCCATAATTCCGCATGAACATCATAAGTCGAACAATCTTGAAATGAAAAGTATCTTTGAGTCCTTAAGTTGAGTAGTTCATGCTCATAAATTCCGCATAAAACCTCTGAGTTGAGCATTCTTGAAGTGAGTAGTATTATTGAAGTTCTTGAGTTCCAAGTATTGGGTTCTATCTATGGCAATTGAGAATCTTGCATTTAGTCGTTCACGTCCATAATTCGGCATGAACCATATTTTAAGAAGTCTTTTACAAACGTTTTAACTTTGTTTGAAGACTTAAGTTTTTAGCTAAACAAAGAGTAAAGAGTAAAGAGTAAAGTGTTGAGTTCATTTCTTCAAAAGAGTATATCGGGACTATGAATTCTCAAAGAGTAAATGTTTTCACATTTAAACAAGAAAGGAAACTGAGATTTCAAAAGAGCCTTTGAGCTAGTTTTTCAGTAAAGAGGAAACTATGATTTCCAAGAGAGCTTTTAAGCTAAGTTTTGAGTAATTATCTCAAACCAAAGAAAGAGTTTTTTTTTTACAAACATATGAGCTAAGTATATTTTGGGAGTAGTATTGAGCACCGATGTGGGGATACGAGTTCAGATAACTCAAGTCTCCATAAACCATGTAGCCATCATGGGTATTAATGGGTCATACTTTTTAGATGATCACATAAGTTAAGCTAGTGGATCCACAAAGTTAAAGCATTCTATATAGCGGCAAAGTATAGGACAGTTCTGGCAGCGTGGGCAAGACGTTGTATCACCACTTAGGCTCATAGTGGTGGTTGTCGGTTAGAGAATCTCCCACAGAAACTATAGTAATTTATTATATAAGTAAAGTTGAGTTTGTTATTGCATTTTCTTTAACGAACTAAGTAGCTTTTACTGTTTTATAAGCTTTCCATATATTACATATTTTACTATTGCATTATCCTTGAGTATCATGAGTTGAGTTATTTCAAGTCGAGTATCATATCTTTGAGTTGAGTATCTTGTCTCTGAGTTGAGTATTTTATCCTTGAGTATTCCTTGATTTGAGTAAGTTTGGGAAGAGATAAGTATGTTTCCTTTTTATCAAGTTTCAAGCTTATGTTTATGCTATAGAATTCCTCTTACATGCTCGTACATTCCACGTACTGAGCCATTTGGCCTGCATCTTCTCATGATGCAGACACAGGTATTCATGATCATCAACAGGAGCTTCGTTGATACATCCGGAAGTTCGAGTTAGCTATGGTGAGCCTCCTTGTTTCCGGAGGATTTCATTTACCTTTCAGTTTAGTCAGGATGTCGTGGGTCTTGTCCCGACTTCCATCTTTATCAGTTAGAGGCTTCATAGATAGTCAGTATAGTTGAGAAGTCTGTATTATTTATTTATTTTATTAAATATTTCAAAGACTTAAGTTGCCAATTTTGGGGAGAGTTGAATATATTTTATTATTCAGAGTTTTCATTTGAGTTGAAGTTTTAATTTAAGTTTTATGAACTTTTATTTCAGTTTTTAAGCTTTGTATGCTTGAATCAGTTTTCCGCTTGAAGTCAGCCAAGACGAGGGTTTGCTTGGGAACCAGCAATGGTTCTCAAGTGTCGGTCACATCCAGGGTGTAGGCTCGGGTCGTGACACAATCCCTCTCTGGAGGCTTGTACGGAGACAGAGTGTTGGAATTTGAGTTCTAAGCTCCCATTTCTTCATACACCTTCAATCCTTAACGTTCAAAAACTACCCTTTCACGCCAAGATCAGTTTCTGGAGTTCTACTCGCCCGAATTTAATTTTGTAATGCCGTACAGGCTCCATAACGTCTTGGCTATCCACTCATGTGATCAAATTCATAATTAAACCCACCATTTATTACCAGATTTCCCTAGACCTCACATGACTCAAATTTCATCCAAGTCTGGCCTAGACTAGAAATTTCCAAGTCACTACTCAAAAGTTTTCTGGCCCAAATTATTTCCATATTGGCTTTATCATAACGTTGGGAACAAGTCATTACACTTAGGAAACATTTCAAGAATAAAATAAAAATATGTACGCAATAACCATCATAAATGTATATGTAACTACCATTGGGTATGCAAAAATTGTGAAATATACAGCCAAAAAATATGGGGTTTTGGTTATTAAAATTTCGTAGGTTGTAGTTATTAGAAAATGTTCTATTAATGAAGCAAAGAAATCAGGGATTTACATTAATAGAATTTGGGGGGTGGTAGTTATTTCTAAGTGTTAATGCAACCAAGAAATGAGGGGTTTTGGTTATTGAAATTTAGGGCTAGTATATATTCCAACATGTAAAATTAATCTAAATTTGTGTCACGACCCAGACCGTCGTGATTGGCACCCACACATCTAAACCGGAAGGGTCACAACCCTAACTAATGAACTAATCAACTACCTAAAACAAATGTCTAAGTCCGGAAATGGTGGAAATAGACGAAAGAGAATTCCATGGCAGCCCGAAAGATTTGGCTCACCCTTGAATTCGATGCGACGATCTCTAATCTCTTAAGTGAGGTCTATCAATAGCCACTTGAAGATGCCCTGTACTCAACAAAAATAAGAGCAAGTGCAGAATCACTACACAACCACAGAGTACTGATAGGATCACATGACTATCCCACTAGTGTAACATAACCAAGTCAAATAACATTATATTCACATGAATATATATCAACATCTACCATATTATCAAAATGCTCATCATTATACATTTATCACAAATCATTGGTCCTCTCACGGAACCCAAACCCAAACAGTTAGCATACCGGAAAGTGGTATCCAATCTCAATGATATGCCAGAACGTGGCAACCAATCCCATATTTATATCGAAACTTGGAAACCGATCCCATATTTATTTTAAACCTCATTCTTCTGCAGTGGTTTGCACTAAAGTGGCTTAAGTAGCCCTCAAGGAGTCCGTTTATTCTCTCCGTCTGGTGGAAGCAACCGATGCCTTGATCATTCAATTGACTCCTTACCGCCAGTCTATGTTTGCTGTCATGCTGGTATTATAAAGCGAAACCTAGGATTCTGCATAGCCGTTGTTGGAATGAAACGAAGCTTTGGAACAAAATTATGCTTTTTGCTAGGCCCTGATGGCGGAACTACGATCAGGGAATGCCTTTTTTGTTAAAGAGAATTGGCCGCAGAGAAAGTGCCTTCTCTCCTAACGAATTTCCCCTTTGCTACTCCCTTTCGCCAAGTTAGTTATGCCGGAATGTGGCAACCGATCCCATTCACACACCACAATCACAATCACAAGTACATCATCAAGATCATATATTTACATCATGATTTCTAGTAATCATCATTCATCTATCTCATTTACATCAAGTGTGATCAACATTGCAACATTCATACATACATACCCAAGATTCATAATGAACCAAGAACAAGCAAACATCACACAATAATATAATCACAACCATCACCAACCTCGAAACAAGCTTGAAATCCTAAGAAACTTGATTCTTCCCTTTTCGAATTCGTTTTTCTTGTTATTGGTCTACAAACAATCAATATAATACGGGAATCAATAAACAATTATTAATTACCTAAATTACTAACAATTCTAACAAACCCTAGATCAACCCATGATCCCAATTATCTAATTTATGGTTGTTTTCACCATAGATTCAAGATCAAAACCCTCCCCCTTCAACATTGACCCATTCTATTACGTTCTACGGATCAAAAATGGATTCAGGGAATTAAAAGCTTACCTTTAGCCTCAAGAATTGTGAAAAATGAGTAGAAATCGCCTGGGGTTCGTTCCTTAGCTCTAAAAGTCAAAAAGTGCCAAATAAGGTTGTTTAGGGGTTTATTAACGACCTTAAGTCGTGTCTGGCCCACCACAGTGGCCCTCATCCCACTGTAGCGGCGGTGCCAAAGCGATGCCTTGCCCCACCACAGTGGCATTTTTGAACCAGTGAGCAATTACGATTTTAAGTCCCGTCTCGTCCGCCACAGCGGCCACCATCCAGCCACAGCAGTAGAGACACCCGCCAAAGCGGCAAAATCGAAACAGAATGCTATTTTAAAGAATTCCAAATCCCCATTCCACAACACACCTCTAATCAACAACGCTCATAAAATACCTTTCACGCTAAGATCAATTCCCACAGATCTACTCATCCAAATTCAATTTTTTAAGGTCGTACGGATTCCTTAATAAGTTACCTAACCACTCATTCAATCAAAACCATAATTAATTCACTTGATTGTTACCAGATTTCTCTACACCTCAGCTACTCCGATTTCATCCAAATTTGGACAAGGTTGGGAAAATTCTAAGACTACTAAAAATGTTTTCCAGCCCCAAATTTTTCCCCGTTGGCATTTCTATAACGACAGAACCCAATCGTTACAATAGATATCAATTTACCCATCACTGTCCCCGAGTGACTAAACTTAGGAAAAGTAGGCTAAGGAAAGAACAAAGTAGTACCCGATTCGACAAACAATTGGGGATACCTGTCTCATATGTCCCTCTCGGTTTCCCAAGTAGCTTCTTCAACTGGACGATGCTTCATTTGAACTTTCACGGACTTAATCTCCTTGGTCCTCAACTTATGCATATCATGATCAAGAATAGCAATAGAATCTTCCTCGTATTGAAGGTCTTTGTCTAACACAATTGGCTCCCACTTAATGATATAATCTTCGTCACCATGATATCTCTTCAACATAGACACATGAAATACCGGATGAACACCAGATATATTAGGAGGTAAAGTCAATCTATATGCCACCGGCCCTACACGTTCAAGAACTTCGAAGGGACCAATATATCTAGGACTTAACTTACCTTTTTTTACCAAATCTCATCACCCCTTTCATGGGTGATACCTTAAGAAGAACATTCTCACTAGTCTGAAATTTCATGTGTCTTACCTTATGATCCGCATATTTCTTCTGTCTACTCTGGGCTGTTAAAAGCTTAGCTTGAATACTCCTTACCTTATCTTGAGCATTCTTCACTAAATCAACCCCCAAAGGTTTCACATCTCCAGCCTCAAACCATTCTATGGGTAATCTACATCCCCTCCCATATAATGCTTCAAATGGTGCCATATTAATGATAGAGTGATAATTATTATTATAAGAGAACTCACAAAAAGGTATGAATTTACCCCAATGCCCTCCAAAATCAATCACACATTCCCTCAACATGTCTTCCAACACTTGAATGGTCCTCTCAGATTGTCCATCCGTCTGTGGATGAAAGGTTGTACTAAAAGTGAGTTGTGTGCCTAATTCATCATGCAATTTCCTCTAAAACTTGGAAGTGAATTGGGTACCATAATCTGAGATGATAGAAAGGGGCACTTCATGCAATCTCACTATCTCTTTCACATAAATCTTAGCCAATTTCTCAGCATTATAATCTATTCTTACCGGAATAAAATGGGCTGACTTGGTTAATCTATCAACCACTACCCAAATAGAATCAAACTTCCCCAAAGTCTTGGGTAGACCAACTACAAAATCCATAGCTATTCTTTCCCACTTCCATTTTGGAATTGACATCCTTTGAAGTACACCTGCAAGCCTTTGATGTTCATACTTCACTTGTTGAAAATTTTGACACTTAGCCACAAACTCTGCTATGTCTTTCTTCATGCCCGACCACTAATAAATTCGTTTTAGATCTCTATACATCTTGGTAACACCCAGATCAATAGAATTTCGCGAACCATGAGATTCTGCCAATAAATTTTTTAATCAAGTCATCAACTCGAGGAACAAAAATCCTCCCTTTCACACTAAGTACACCATTCGCATTAGGAGTGGTCTTTTATGCCTTTCCATTTGCCATCTTCTCCTTGAGTTTGTTCAAATTTGCATCCTCAAATTGTTTGGCCTTGATCTCCTCAATGAATGTGGCCTTAACTTCAATGCTAGCTAACACCCCGCCTCTTTCAGAGATGCCTAACTGCATGAACTTAGACTCTAAGGTCTGAATTTCCTTGGCCAAAGGTCGCCTGGTTACACTCAAGTAAGCTAAGCTACCCATACTTACCGTTTTTCGACTCAAAGCGTTTGCCACAACATTAGCCTTACCCAGATGGTATTGAATAGTCACATCATAATCCTTGAGTAACTCCATTCATCTTCGCTGTCTCAAATTCAAATCCTTTTGAGTGAACACATGCTGCAAACTATGATGATCATTAAACACTTCACACTTAACACCATAAAGATAATGCCGCCAGATCTTAAGAGCAAATACTACCGACACCAACTCTAAATCATGGATTAGATAATTTATCTCATGCACCTTCAATTGGCGCAACACATAGGCTATAACATTCTTATCCTGCATTAACACAGTGCCCAATCCAGAATGAGAAGCATCATAATAAACTATAAAATCCTTACCTTCCACAGGTAATGCTAGCATAGGTGCGGTAGTCAAGAGAGTCTTGACGTTTTGAAAGCTCTCCTCACATTTTTCAGTCCATTCAAAAGGAATTTCCTACTTAGTCAAATTAGTCAAGTGAGTGGCAATAGAAGCAAAATTCTTCACAAATAGATGGTAGTAGCTAGTGAGCCCCACAAAACTCCTAACTTTCGTCACAAAGCTAGGCCGAACCCAATTTTTAACCGCCTCAATCTTTTGAGGATCTACCATTACCCCTTCCTTCGAAACTACATGCCCCAAAAATGCAACAGAATTCAGCCAAAATTCACACTTAGAAATTTAGCATACAACCTTTGTTTCCCAAGAACACCCAGAACAATACGAAGATGGTCGGCATGCTCTTCCTCACTTTTAGAATATACCAAAATATCATCAATGAAAACTATCACAAACTAATCAAGAAATGGTTTGAACAGCCCATTCATCAAACTCATAAAAGTTGCAGGCGCATTAGTCAACCCAAAGGACATGACTAGGAATTCACAGTGTCCAGAGCGAGTCCTAAACGCTATCTTGGGCACATCTTCTGGCCTAATTTTTAATTGATGGTAACCAGGCCTTAAATCAATTTTTGAGAAGACTGATGCACCTTGCAATTGGTCAAAAAGATCATCTATTCTAGGTAAGTGATACTCGTTTCGAATAGTTATCCTATTTAATTACCGGTAATCTATACACATTCTCATACTACCATCATTTTTCTTAACAACAAAACTAGGGCACCCCATGGGGAAGCACTAGGCTGAATAAATCCTTTATCAAGAAGTTCTTGGATTTGAGCTTGAAGCTCTCTTAATTCTACCGAAGCCATGCGATATGGAGGGATAGAAATGGGGAGCGTACCAGGCTCCAAATCAATGCAAAAATCTATATCTCTATCCGGAGGCATACCAGGCAAATCAGTTGGGAACACTTCTCTAAATTTCGACACCACAAGAATAAACTCAATAGATGGAGACTCAACCTCAATATCCCGGATATGAGCCAAATAATCTAAACAACCCTGCCCTACCAATTTCCTAGCCCGAATGGAGGATATGATTTTAGCTTGATCAGGCTTGTACACCCCTTCCCACTTTAATTTTTTCCTTCCCGGAATTTCTATAGTTACAGACTTAGTATTAAAATTTACAACAACATAATAAGGGGACAACCAAGTCATGCCTAAGATAATATCAAAGTCAGCCATATCCAAAATCACCAAATCTTTCCCAGGTCTAAAAACAGATAAACAAAATAGGACAAGCATAATAGACATGGGTGACTATGGTTGACTCTCCAACTGAGGTAGAAACATGGATAGGGGCATCAAGTACATCACAAATCGGCAAATCGCACAGATACATAAGAATAAGTAGAACCTGGATCAAATAACACATTAGACATCTGGTCACAGACAAGAAAGTGCATGTTATCACCGCGACAGATGTCTCTGCCTCATTCGTGCCCAGAAAGACATAAAACTGAGCCCTATCATCTTGACGAACCACCTCCCTACCTGGTTGCACATTACCTCTGCCCACATTACCATTATCATTTCCTCTACCTCCACGACCTCGTTAACTACCTCCTCACCCATCTTGTGGATGCCCTTGACTATTATTACCATTCCCACATGGGTACCACTGCTTTAAAATGTTATTGCACGGAATCTAACACACGTGGGTGGGGACAATCTCTCCTCATATGCCCAGGTTCTCCACAGTTATAACATATGCAATCAAATGATGGTTTGTTGCCCACTGAAGGCGCGACTCCTTGGCTATCCTGAAAATTATAGGATGGAGTTCCCGAGTAGTTACCTGTAGAGGTGGGCATAGCGGACTGAATTGGCTTGGTTGCAAGCGTTAGCCTTCCGAACCCCCTAGCATAAGAACCTTGAAAGTTACCCGAGTTCTTGGCCCTTTTTTCCAACGCCTTGGCTTGTCCATCGCGCCTTACTCCCTTCATTTTCTTAACATAGTACTTCACCTCATTAAAACTCCTCCCTGCAGAAGTCATATGAACATATAATACTTGCAACTCGGAATTCACACCTCTAATAAATAACCGGATCCTCTCCTCCTTAGTAGTAACCAACTGCATAGCATATCTAGATAAAGCATGTAACTTGACCTCATAAGCAGCCACAGACATACCACCTTGCTCTAAGGCCATAAACTCATCCTTCTTGCGATCCCTCAAAGTTCTAGGCACATACTTTTCTAGGAACAAAGCATGAAATTGGGTCCAAGTGAGTGGAGGTAAAGTAGAAGATCTGCATTCCATATAAGCTTTCCACCATTGCTTGGCCTTACCTTGAAGTTGAAAGGACACGAACTCAACCCCATGTTGGTGAACAATACCCAATTTATGCAGCCTCTCACAACAGTCTAAGATAAACTCATAAGCATCTTCAGTCTCAGAACCAAGAAATACCGGAGGCTTAAGCTTCAGAAACTTAGTTAACACGTCATGCTCATTTCCCGTCATAACAGAACCCAACAAAGGATGAAAGAAAGCATCATTACCTCCAGTTCCACCCGTCTAGGGCGCAGTGCTAGCATCAGGGGGATTAGCGGGTGCTTGAGTTGCTTGGCCAATGGAAGCACTCTAGGACCAGCCAATCCCTTCAAGAACGACATGATCTATTAAGCTAACGCTGGGTCCAAGGGAGGAGTACATGTAATTCGAGCCGGTACCTCTTCCTCTTGTCCAATCTCTTCAACATCTTCAACATCCACATTCTCTTCTATCTCTTCATGTTGCGCCGGAGGGTTCTCATTCACAAGCACGTTCTCAATAGGTACCTCGTTCACGGCAGGTGCTACTCTTCCACGACCTCTACCCCTAACTCTTTCTCTACCCCTGCCTCGTCCGCGACCTCTCGCTGCAGATTCCTCAATCGGAGCATTGACGGGAGCTACGGGCCTGGCGCCGTTGAATCTAGTATTAACCATATGCGGACAGAAGAGTGAAGGAGGAAAGATACCAATTGGAATCGCCAGATACCAATTGGAATCAAGTCATAGCATGAAAGGAGACAAGAGAAAACTATATAGATTTCCTGAAGTCCTATAGCCTCCCAAAGAAAAGTAAAGGCGTCCCCATACCGTTCCGTGAGACTCTATTAGACTTGTATCGGTACATCAAGATCAATGAACCTAGGCTCTGATACCAATTTGTCACGACCCAAAATGTCGTGATTGGCACCCACACTAACCCTCCGGTGGGAGAACCACTACTACACCTCAAAAGAAGACAACTAAACCAAAACAAAGGCATTTAAACTACTAAAACATATTAAATAACTCATAAATGAAGTTCTCATAAACTTCAACAAGAAATCTAAAGAACTATATTAAACAAAAGCGGAAGAAACAACCTAGAACCTGAAAGTCAATGTACCAAAACAACTAACGAAATAACAAGTCTAAACCGGAAGGGTCACAACCCTAACTAATGAACTAATCAACTAACTAAAACAAATGTCTAAGTCCGAAAATGGTGGACATAGACGAAAGAGAATTTCATGGCAGCCCAGAAAATTTGGCTCACCCTTGAATTCGATGCAACAATCTCTAATCTCTTAAGCAAGGTCTGTCAATAGTCGCTTGAAGATTTCCTGTACTCAACAAAAATAAGAGCAATTGCAGAATCAGTACACGACCACAGTGTACTAGTAAGATCACGCGGCTATCCCACAAGTGTTACATAAACAAGTCAAAAAATATTATAATAACATGCATATACATCAACATCTACAATATTATCACCATGCTCATCATTATACATTTATCATAAATCATTGTTCCTCTCACGGAACCCAAACCCAAACAGTTAGCTTACCGAAACGTTGTATCCGATCCCAATGTAATGCCGAAACGTGGCAATCGATCCAAGTTAGTTATATCAGAACGTGGCAACCGATCCCATTAACACACCACAATCACAATCACAAATACATCATCAAGATCATACATTTACATCATGATTACATGGCAATCATCATTCATCCATCTCATTTACATCAAGTGTGATCAACATTGCAACATTCATATATACATAAGTATCATAATGAACCAAGAACAAGAAAACATCATACAATCATAGAATCACAACCATCATTTACCTCGAAACAAGCTTGAAACCCTAAGAAACTTGATTTTTCCCTTTCCGAATTCGTTCCACTTGTTCTTGGTCTCCAAAAAATCAATATAATACGGGAATCAATAAACAATTATTAATTACCCTAATTACTAACAATTCTAACAAACCCTAGATCAACCCATGACCCCAATAATCCAATTTAGGGTTGTTTGCACCATAGATTCAAGATCAAAACCCTCCCCCATCAACATTGACCCATTCTATTACGTTCTACGGATCAAAAAATGGATTCGGGGAGTTAAAAGCTTACCTTTAGCCGCAAGAATTATGAAAAATGAGTAGAAATCGCCTGTGGTTCGCTCCTTGGCTCTAAAAGTCAAAAAGTGCCAAAATAAGGTCGTTTAGGGGTTTATTAACGACCTTAAGTCGCATCTGGCCAACCATAGGGGCCCTCATCTTGCTGTAGCGACGGTGCCAGAACGACACCTTGCCCCGCCACAGTGGCATTTTCGAACCAGTGAGCAATTACGATTTTAAGTCCCATCTCGCCCGCCACAGCGGCCACCATCCCGCCACAGTAGCCCCGCCAAAGCGGCAGAGACGCCCACCAAAGCGGCAAAATCGAAACAGAATGCTATTTTAAAGAATTCCAAATCCCCATTTCACAACACACCTCTAATCAACGATGCTCAGAAAATACCTTTCACGCTAAGATCAATTCCCGGAGATCTACTCATCTAAATTCAATTCCGTAAGGTCATACGGATTCCTTAATGAGTTATCTAACCACTCATGCAATCAAAACCATAATTAATTCACTCGATTGTTACCAGATTTCCCTACACATCAACTACTTCAATTTCATCGAAATCTGGATAAGGTTGGGAAAATTCTAATACTACGAAAAAGTTTTCCAGCCCCAAAATTTCCCCCGTTGGCATTTCTATAATGATGGAACCCGATCGTTACAATTTGTAATCCATTTAATGCATTAAGATGAATGTATGTTACTTCATGAAAACATTAATGTCTTCTTATTCACCATCCTTCACTATGATGTGAAAGTTATGAAAATGAAAAGGTGTGAATTATGGATTTAATCTTTTAAATAAAGTAATTAGAAATTAAACAAAATTTGTAATCCATTAAATGCATTAAGATGAATGTATGTTACTTCATGAAAACATTAATGTCTTTCTAATTCACCATCCTTTACTATGATGTGGAAGTTATGAAAATGAAAATGTGAGAATTATGGCCTTAAGCTTTTAAATAAAATAATTAGAAATAAGAGTAGTTTAAAGTAGATTATTAAAATGCCTACTATATATATATATATATATATATATATATATATATATATATATATATATAAAGTAAATTGAAGGAGAAAAATATATATAAATACAATATTTGTTTGAAAAAATGTAACTAATTTATTTTTTAAAAGGATAAAAATGTCTAACAATTTTCTATGAATATTTTCTTCTTTGAATTTTTGACTTAACACCTTTCCACTTTTAGAATTTAGTATAATATAATAATAATAATATTATATAAATACTATTTAATATTTAATTGATTAGCTATTTTATAATATTTTTATTTAGTGTAGGGGTAAAATGGTATTTCAACTTTTAACATTTTTTGTTCCCACTTTTAGCAATATATGATGATATGAAGAATATGAATATGAATATGAATATGAATATGATTATGAATAAATGATGGGCAAATATTGCATATATCTTCAATTGTTCACAAATATTTGGTGGATGGATAGATTTTATTTGTGTTATTCAATTGTTCATAAGTTGTATGGACGAGCTAAACTTATTCTTTATTATACCTATCTTGTTATTTTATTTACATGATTTGCTGGAGTGCTGCCTCCCATTGGAATAGTCCCATCAACATTCAATTTCAGATACAGAGAGGTTGAATGATACCACTTACACTTTGTTTAGATGGTTGTTACATATTGTTTCATAATGTAGCGTGCTTTATTTTATGGAAACCAACATGAGTAAAATGTTGATAGTGTCATTAAATATTCGAAAAAAGAACAAATTTATTCCTGAACTATCACAAATGATAAGTCAATATCGAATAGATTTTGAAATTTTAACGTTTGTCCTTACAAGTTACAACCATTAAAGTTGATTGTGAAGTTTTACTTACTTTGGAAAAGGTCAAGGGGCCTAATTTGATGACCATATTGGATATGAAACTACAAGATCCATCAAAATTTAGCTACATAATGAAGAATGAAACAATTCAAAAAATATAAATATTAAGGCCATATATATATATATATATATATATATATATATATATATATTTCTGAAAAAGGATATCATATATCTAAATGTTTATTTATTTCACATATATTTGGATCATTGTTTACAAGTCACAAATATGAAAATACAGATACATGCAAAAAAAAAAAAAAAAAACTTGCTCTATTATACAATAGACGCTATTGCCTTATTATTCATCACTTTAAATATGCTATTAATTACCATAAATAAAATTGAAAGTTCTTTATGTCTATGTCTTTATTTAGAGAGACCAAATGGAGTAGCAATTAAATAAAGATCATTCTTTCTCCTGGCTGTTAATCCTTCTGTTTCAATCATGTCCAAATCATTTGGATTAACTCCATGAGGGACCTTCCAATCAAAGTGATAAAGTAATTGGGATAAAGGATGTGCAACATTAACTAAACCAAATAACATTCCGGGACACATTCTTCTTCCTGCACCAAACGGAATAAATTCAAAGTGATTTTCTCTGAAGTCAATACTACTATTCTCAAATCTCTCAGGTATAAAGCTTTCTGAATTATGCCAGTATTTGGGATCTCTACCAATCGACCATGCATTAACCAGAACTTTGGTTTTCACAGGTATTGGGTATCCATCGATCTTTGTTTCCTCTCTACATTCCCTTGGGATTAATAGAGGAGCCGGAGGGTGTAGCCTTAATGTTTCTTTGATAACGAATTGCAAGTAGTTCAACTCTTCCAAATCAGTAGCGTTAAATGTTTTTTTCCCATCCAATCGCTCTCTCACTTTGAGTTGTGCTTTCTCCATGACACGTGGATTTTTCATTAGTTCTAAAAATGCCCAAATTATTGTGGTGGAAGTTGTTTCAGTTCCTGCTAGAAACATGTCCTACATGTAAAATTAAAGGTATAGCTATCGAAGTTTAAAAGATTTATAACACGAAATAAAATTACTTTTAAAGATACGTTATACTTACAAGTATGACTGCTTTAATGTTTTGATTTGTAATGGGAAGTCCAAATTCTTCGCTCTCCATTACTCTAAGTAAAGCATCAACAAAATCTTCACTTCCAGACTCACCATTAAATATCTTACCTTTTGCTCGATTATCTCGATGATCATTAATGATTTTCTCCAAAATTTCATCAACCTTTGAGTGTGCCTTTGACAATTTGGATTTCATTCCACTGATATTATGAAGGAACTTTTGGGAAGGGAATAAATCAGTTAAGTCGAATCCTCCAATTAATGAACAAATATCTTTTACCAACATTATAAACTTATTTCGATCATGTATGATTTTTCCAGATACTGACCTACAAGTTACAGTATTTGTAAACCAAAAAATATTGTTGGATAAGTTGATCAATGAGTCAGGTGTACTAGAACGGAGAGATGAAATGAGATTTGATATCTCTTCTTGTCGAATTGAAGCAAATGATTTGACCATTTTTGTACTAAGAAGTTCTAGAACACAAACCTTTCGCATATTTCTCCAGTAATCTCCATATGAACTAAAGGCTATGTCCGTGCAATCATAAAATATGATACTCGCGGACAAAATTTGTGGCCTATCTACAAAATGGAGGTCTTGAGTTTTCATGATTTCCTTTGCCATTTCTGATGAAGATACAACAATTGTTGAAATATTTCCAAAACGTAAGTGCATGATTGGGCCATATTTTTTTGATAGATTTCTAAGTGAACGATGTGGTAGATCGCTCATTAATTGATGCAAGTTTCCTATAAAAGGTAGTCTCCATGGTCCAGGAGGCAATGTTTTGTTTGGAGATTTTGATTTTTTCCATTTTTGAGATACAAGGAAGAAAGAGGAGAGGAAGAGAACAAGTGAGATAAAGATGAAGTATGGTAAATGTTGATACTCCATTTCGGAAGGAAAAGAAAACATGTTAATGTTATATTCTATCTTTGTACATCTAATATATATATATATATATATATAATCAAAATGAAATGATATCTTTCTTGTTTTCATACTCCCTCCCTCCGTTCCTATTTATATATCGTCCCACAAGACGTGTTCAATTCGAATTGAAAATTTGTTACAAGAAATTTTAAAATGACAGAAAATAAATTGCAATCACAATAAAATAAGAAGAAACATTACTTTATTGATAAAAATTGCGGGTACAATTATGTTTATCCCTTGATTCTACTCTCCTATAATTTATTCATGATTTGAGGGCCGTTAGTGGCGTATTTCTCAAATTAGGAGTATTTAGGTTTGACCTCTATATGAATATTCCATGAATTTTGTGGAATATACCGAGATGCCTTTTAAGGGAATTTAGTTACCTTTTATATAGGCATGAACTAGGATTTAAGGTTGAGTAGCCTCCAAGAATTCTAAGTGAAACTGAACATACCTTCTAGAGTCCCAATTCGAATTGAACGCGTCTTGTAGAGTCCCACAAAATCTCAATGTCTACAAATGTCCCCTACTTATAGGCTTGTCGGAGTGTAGACTCGATGAAACTCAAAGACGAAGCTTGAAGTACTCATTCTTCCACCTTTGCAGCTTCAGATTTTCAGATTTCATTTATGAGAGAAGAGATGAAGGGCAGATTTGGTCCCACTGGGCGTGCCAATTTGTTTGCAACAAATTTTAAAGTAACGGAAAATAAATTACAATCACAAAAAAAATATGAAGAAACATAATTTTATTCATCAAGATTGCGGGTACAATTCTGTTAACCCTTTGATTCTACTCTCCTAAGATTTATTCATTATTCGAGGGCTGTTAGTGGCGTATTTCTCGAACTAGGATGATTTAGATTTGACCTCTATATAAATATTTAATGACTTTTTGTGGAATATTCGAGATCTTGATCATATCTTATTTCCTCACCAATAACCTCTAAACATGTGGGTCCATTCTGTTTATATCATTTCAATCTTATTATCTATTATATAAATTTAAAATGCTTAACTGTTATCAATTTCATTCATATTTTGTGCACCCCATTTGTTATTCAATCTTCACTATATTTTTTACAAATTATACTATGCACTTGATCATATCTTATTTCCTCACTGATAACCTCTAAACATGTGGGTCCATCCTCTTTATATCATTTCAATCTTATTATCTATTATATAAATTTAAGGGATAATGGTCTGAAAAATACCTCAACTTTGGTCGAATTTGTTGTTGCGATACTAAACTTTCATGAGGACCTATTACCTCCCTAGACTATTTAATACTGTATTTTAAACATATATATTTGCCCACGTGGACATAAAAAATAATGCAAAATTATTACCTCCCTAGACTATTTAATAGTGTATTTTAAACATATATATTTGCTCACGTGGACATAAAAAATAATGCAAAATTATAAATAGTAATGTGTCCACGTGGGCACATATGTACCTTTAAAATACACTATTAAATAGTTCAGTGGGTAAAAAATACGGTATTAAATAGTCTAGGGAGGTAATAGGTCCTTATGAAAGTTTAGTATCGCAACAACAAATCCGGCCAAAGTTGGGGTATTTTTCAAACACTTATCCCTAAATTTAAAATGCTTAATTGTTATCAATTTCATTCATATTTTGTGCACCCCATTTGTTATTCAATCTTCACTATATTTTTTACTTGCTTTATATTCAACCCTCACAATTTGAAATTAAGTTAGTTTTTTCAATACAATTTTCAAAATGTTTTTAACTATATAAATCATCTTTTTGGTAATTTTAGAATTTAAATGTTCAATATTATTATTTTTAAACAGTAAAATATGATTTTATCATTCTTAAGTACTTGTCATAGTTTTCTCTTTTAAAGTTAAATGAAGCAAAATTTGACAAATTACCAATTAATTCTCAATACTATTATTCTCCTGTCTCAAACAAGAAGGGGGAATAATTTATTTTTAAGCAGATTGTCTCTTTTTTCTAATATTAATAAATTTTATGAACATACTATATTGACAAATTTAAATTTCAAAATTATTTTTTTAATCTAACTATATTCATAAAAAAAAGTTTATTACAAAACTTATCAATTGAATCTAGATAGAAAACTTACCAATATAACTTATGATTTGGAACTATATGTAATATCTTTTTCACTAGAGACATAAATGACAATTATACTTTTAAGTATGAATCATCTCACCATTATTAAAAAAAACAAATATTTATCATGCTAACAAAGTAAAAATATTATTTCAAAAAAAATTATTCTCATCTTTAAGAAAGACAAAAAAAATATATCTTTACATGAATATTTGTTATTTTGTTATAAACAAAAAAAATTGAATGAAACTGTGGTTGTGCGAATTAGATATAGTAATTAAATATTATTTAATAAAATGAATTTATAACTTGACTTTATATATTAATAGCTCATTAAACTTGTCAGTAAATTTCATTTCAAACAAAGGACCAAAATGAACACCTTTTGTTATACATTAAGGATCATTTCAATCAAGTGTAATATATTAAAGACTAAAATGAACACCTTTCTTATACATTAAGAACCATTTCAATCGAGTGAAATACATTAAGGATTAAAATGAACACATTTCTTATATATTAAGGACCGTTTCAGTCTAGTGAAATACATAAAAGACCAAAATACAACATTGCCCATACATTAAGAACCATTCTGGTCATTTCTCAAATTTAAAGTACCAAAACTGTTGATCAAAGTGACACTTAACTCTTAAGTGACTATTTTAAACTTATCATCCAAGATAATGAACCATTTTTGTCATATTCTCTAATCGTGTTTTACTATTTGCAAAATTTAAAATTCGTGGTGTAAAATAAGTTGAAGATATTTTTTTAGTCTTTTAATTTCCAGTCAAAATTTTCAAAATATTTTCTCTACAATCTTTTTTTCTTAAAAATAAGGAAATAAATGTCTTCCTTAGAAATAGGTTTCTTTACTACGAGAAAATAAGGAATTAGCGATGGACAGAATTTTGTAGCTAAACAACAAATTAAATTTCAATCCCATTTAGCTACGGATTAGCGATGAATTGTTAGAAAATTCAACTAAAAATAGATGATCCTTAATATTTGTCATTTCACAAAATCAATGTATAATGACATTATTCTTTCTATTTTACCATTGCGAGTTATTAGCCTTGAAAATATACATTTGACCAACATAAAAAACTAAGTAAATAGTTCATGTTCATTGGTCAAATTAATTAATCAAAATAAATTAATTCATGTTGAAAACTTGACTTAAAAAAACATTAATTAAAGGTAAAATAGTAAACTTACTTAGTTTCTTAATGCACGTGAAATCTAAAATGGTGACATATAAATTAAAACGGAGAAAGTATAAAATTAAATAGAAACTTGAGGAGTTAGTAGGTAAATGATTGAAGATTGATTAATCATAAAATTATATATATAATGAAATTAGCTCCAATAATGCAAATTATAAATGTTTTGAAAATTAGTTAGAGATAACATTTTGATGAAACCATGCAATACGATGGGACCATTAGTTTAGGGTGTATTTATTAAAAAAAAAAAAAATAGGGAGGATGCTCCACCCATTATTATCTCTATTATAAATGAGATTTCGAAAAGATATAGATAGAATCGACCTATCATGTATATTATAATAGCAAATATTCCACTAGCTTTGATAACATAATTAATGTCACAAATGGATTTTGACACAAGTAATCGAATAATTGAAGAAATGAGGCTTTAAGCAGCTTGAAGCTATCTTTTAACCCTAAATGAGTTATGTTAGATTCTAATTAATGAAATCTAATGTAAATAATAATTGAATTGTGATAGATTGAACTAGTGGCGGAGGCAGAAATTCTATCAAGGGGGTTAAAAAAATAATTAAACACGCTAATAATATCCATAAAAAATGGGTCGGATCATATATGAACGGATTGAATAACAAACGGGTTGACAAAGAGGGGTTTTTGTTATCGCGACTGCAACAGTGAGCAGCAAAGGTGAAGTTGAACGAGAAGACTAGGAGGAAAAAATATTATATTGTAATCCCTAGAAAAAGAGAGTTTTTTTTTATTTCTTGACTTTTCAATTAGAGATTTAAAATATAATTTTTTTGAGTAGTTATGATATGAAACGTCGTTGTTTGGTCTATCTATATTTAATAAATAAAAAAAACACTTAAAACTGAAGCCTGAAACCTGCAAAATCGCTAAAAATTACAAAAAAATATATATATGTTGTTGCATGGAATCGAACCCGTGACACAAAGCTCATATAATTGAAATTTTGAACCCCATCAACCATTGAGCTACACCTTTGACATATGTTCAATGGATTCAATTTTAAATATATACACGTACATTAAAAATTGATCTTATATATAGTGTAATTTTTTTACCGAGGGGTTCAGATGAACCCCTGGAAACACTCTACATCCGCCCCTGGATTGAACATATATTAATTACTGTTGGCTTAGAGTTTACGTTGATATTAATTGAGCCACAAACAATATATTTTAAATGCAATTGTTTCTTCTTTATAAACTCTTATTATGTTTGCTAGTATCTTTATTTCACCCAAACAAATAGTAAATGAGTTCGACAAAAAAGAAATTCATATTTTTTATTGACGTTCTAGAAAAGTAACATATTTTAAGAAAGTTTGTGACTTCTAAAAAAAACCTAATCTCTTACTCCTCTATATAATGATTTATTTTTTTGATAAATATAATTTACTCTGTTTGAAATGAGAGATTTCACATTAATAAAGAAGACATCGATGATGATACCAATGCAACCCACTTTCAACATCAAATACTTTTCATAGATTCATAATTTATTTATTTATTACCAAAAATTGTTTACCTTTTTGAGGTGATGAGGATTTGGCAAGAATCCTTCAAATAGTTTTTCAGAGTAAATGAAGCATACAATCTTTAAGGAAGACATAAAGCCTTACTTTTTAAATCG
Organism: Solanum stenotomum; assembly: GCF_019186545.1. Taxonomy (NCBI): domain Eukaryota; kingdom Viridiplantae; phylum Streptophyta; class Magnoliopsida; order Solanales; family Solanaceae; genus Solanum; species Solanum stenotomum. Next base: position 13,912,838 of record NC_064283.1, on the reverse strand, counting down.
TCATAAGAAATAAAAATTTGTTCCTATTTTAGTTAATAATCCAAAAGATCTAAAAAAAATATGCTTACACAGTAAAGTCATAAGTTTAAGACTTAATATACCTGGAAAGCAAAGAGCATTTAAGGAGGAACAAAAATCAAGTATTTAATTCTTCTGCTAATTAAAAACATGGAATTTTCATCATATTCATTCTCTTAAGTTAAAATGATAGGAGTATGGATAATAATAGCAAATTTTGTCAAGGCATTCACAACTTTATTTCCTTCCCGATATTAGTGCTCAAAGAGATATTCGTATGTTAATTTTCCTTGAAATTCTTATGAAGAAGTTAGTTTAATGTGTTGGGAAAAGTACTACAATATTGATATTAGATTCGAATTATAAAGTAATTAATAACTTATCACAAACACTGTGTCATGGCAAGCCACTGCCTTGAAAGCGATTTCGGTCTGACTCCGGTGCAAATCGTTGTAGCCGGTCGTTCCCCAAGGTTTCACAGTTATTCTCAAACACGTGCACTCGTTGCTGAATGTTTGGAGGTTAGCCAAAACCAATTGCCCAAAATATATTCTAAGAATAAGATAAGAAGATAAGAAGAAAAACAGAAAAAGTTTCTCTTCTTTTTGTTTGTGTTGGTGTGTTATCTTCTTGTTCACAAAAGGCCATGCTTATATAGGATTTGCAAAGAGGAGTTTCAAAGTGAAGAGTTAAATTTGTATAACGTATTGTGAATATTAATGGCATTAAAGGCCATTATACCACATTCTACAGAAACTCTCCTTTTTGTTTTGGAACGGAAATGTTATTCTCTTTGTAACGTATTTTACAAAGAACGAAAATATTATTCTTTGCATTACACAAAATGAATAAAGGTGTAATTAATTTCACAATCCCCCACTAATGCAAAGATAAAGAGTAAGAACAAAATTTGGATAAAAGGAAGGAACATGTACTTAAGTGTCAATATCTTTCAATTTTGAATTAACACATAGTAAAATGAGGCAACAAGGAACATGTACTGAAGTGTCAATATCTTTCAATTTGAATTAACACATAGTAAAATGAGGCAACAACTTAATATCCGCAAGGTGAAGTACTCTTGAACTGAATGGATATGAATTGAGACCCCCATAACACATATTATATCCTTAAATTTTAAGCAACCTTCGCGATACAAACAAAGTGCTTTTATGGTCATGCACACACACCTTGGGTCTTATGAGTGCTCTAGAAAGACGACTAAACTTTTACACTCACGTAGGTAATTCCATCAAGTCTATCTCAAATAGACCACCTTAAGGCTATAGAATCATTAAGAGCAAAATAAGCTCTATCTTATAAAACACTGCCTCACGCCATAGGGATAGAAAATGTGGCGTATATTGAGGCCTAACAGGTCCACCACATTATCTCAATCAATGGATTTTAGCCCCATCCCCCTTGACGTTTCAAGGATTATTTTCCTTGTCAAGCCTTTGGTCATAGGATCCACCAAATTTCTTTCGGACCCTACATATTCCAAGGAAATAACAACCAATTTCAATAATTGTTTAATCGGACCATGTCTGATGCAAATATGTCTCCTTTTTCCATTGTACACACTATTTTTGGCAATTCCAATTGCTGCCTGTGAGTCACAATGAAGAGATACTGGTGAAGCTTGTCTTCCCCGCAATGGCACATCCGCCAAAACATTTCTCAGCCACTCAGCTTCTTGACCTACCAACTTGATAACAATGAATTCTTATTCCATGGTAGAACGTGCTATACAAGTCTGTTTGGAAAACTTCCATGAAATAGCACCTACACCCAAATTAGATTATTTCCAAAAACGATTTCTTTCTAATTCTAAGTCTTTCTAGTAGCGGGGTGTTACAAAACCAGTCTAACCTAATGTGCTATGTAAATTGTGAACTATTAGGTTGGACTGATTTTTTTGCAGGTTGTAGTTGTGGAGGTTCGGTTGGGGTGTAAGGAGTACTTGTATTCCATTCCCTTATCTTGTGTTTAAAATTAGTTTACTTGCTGAGTATCGTGTGGTTTGGTACTCACCTCTAGCTTCTGCATTTTTGTAGGTTACGAGCCCGTATCTTTGTGATACTTTTTGTTCTCTTCTTTTTCGGGGCTTCCTATGGAGATTTGTGAGGTAGTTGTTTGTCATCTCAGCGGACCTTCTTACTCCTATTTATGATCTTGTTCTACTTTAGTGACAACATCATTTGAGACTTGTGTTTTCTTTCAAATATATTGTAATACATTAGAGGCTTGTGCACGTGACAACCAGGTTTTGGGATTTAGTTAAGGTAACTTATTATCCGCGTTAGTAATTGAGTATAAAACTTCTATTTTTATTTTATTTCTGCATTTTATCGTATTATTTGGGTTTTAGGATGACTTGTCTTGGGCCGGGGGACAAGACGAGTGTCATCACATTTATTTTTGGGTTGTGACATATTAGTTTAATGTTCCTCCAATAGCATTCCATAAACTTCCGCTTACATATATTTTATGAAATATTTAGTAGGATTATTATTTATTTCTTTTTCATATCAGCTTTACATAGATTACCCCTACACCAATAAAGAAATGCAACAACATTTCCAGTTGCCACCTTAAATAGAGCAACATAAATCTGGCCAACCAAAAGAATATGCTTACGTTGAAGTTGTTCACGAGGAGACTGCTGAAAAATAATTTTATAAAATGAATCAAAGCTTCATAGTTGGCAATTGAAGGTCTATAACAATAATTTTAACTTTATTGATAGTTTGATCATAGCAAAATCTTTGTTTTTTTTTTTAAATTTTCCAAATGTCTTTGCTTTATCATAAAATTTTGCAGCCTCTATATGAACAAATAACACAAGCATATCGTTTGGTTATTCTGATTTGTTTTATTTATGGCTACACAAGACTGGAAATATTGTTGCACTACTTTAGAGATGAAGAGGTAATCTTTCGAATGTCGAATTAAAAAAAATCTAAATGGCAGTTCTTCCAAATGATTCGTAAGAAATGGATTAGAGCATGATTCCTAGAATGCTATTTAAGGAATATGAGAAGTATTATCACGCTATGTTAATCAATTGAATGAATACATACCTCCTATTATTTCTTAAGATATAGATTATTGAAAAAATAAATATTTTATCAAATATACATACCTTTAATTGAGAAAATTATTTGAACAAAAACCTCTTTGTAAATAAAACAGCATTAGATCTTATCTCTATTATTTAATAATAAACTTAGTACTTAATTTAGATGAAAAAATCTTTCTTAGATCTAAAAAGAAAACTAAATTTGAAAAATCTAATTTCACTTTAGTAAAATCATTTTATTTGACAGAAATTAAATCAAACAGTATAAGTATATCTGAATCGGATGATGCATGTCAAAAAAAAAAATATTTGTAGAATTTAATAAACTATATCGAATCATTTGCAAAGGAAGTTCATTCAAACATGGATCTAAAACCCAAAAAATCAATGCATACAAGGATAAAATCAAAAACATAAATCAATAAACATCATTAGAGTTTTTAAAAAAGAAAAGAACAGTGAATAGAGATAACTTACAACTTGTTAAATCTTCGATTCAATTCTGAAAAGAAATTTATGAAGGAGATTCATGGTGAAAATAATCTCTTTCATCGTCAAAGATATCCTCTTCTTCACTAATATGAGATCTCTTCATTTTAGCCGTAGTTAAAAAAAAATTCAATCCTTGAACCTAATTCTTAGATAATACAAAATATTTATACCACCAAAGTCTTAAAATACTTACAATTCAACCGCAACGCTTAAAAATTACCCAAATTAAAATTAAAAAATAAACTATTTCCTCCAAAAGCTCCCAATTACTCCCCTTTCAGACCCTTTTTTCCATCCAAAAAATCAGATTATTCATAAAAAAATTACTCTCTAATGATGAAAAGTTCATCTAGTTCATCTATTATCATTTCGACCTCTCAATCATTGTTATTCAATTCAATCGTTGCTATATCTAATTAATTTATCCTTTGTTATAATAGCTCAACCTTCACCAATGATTATCGACTACCTTCGTTGTTGATGGTGGAAGCAAAGTATACTATAGATTGGTTTGTGTCAATTGTCAACACGTGAGTTTTCTCATCGTGAACTACAATATAAGAATAAGTTATATAGTGGGTCACTATTTGAGCCTAGGCATCAGAAAATTTATTATTTTATATAACACCTAAGCACTCACAGAAAAGTACTATAAATCAAGTCAAAAGGAGTCTTTCTTTTCTTTCTGTCCATACTACACACGAAAAAACCAAAAAGAAAATAGCGAAAAATATAATTCTTATTTTTTTAAAAAAAAAAAAAAAATTTTACTCCAATTCAATATACATTCCTTAAAAAATAACCAATGCACAACGAAACATCAAAAAAAATTATCAACTACTACAAATATTGAGCATAGAGTATCTCTTTATCCCGTACATTTAAACATTATGCATTGTCCTAAATGCACACCATAGATAATAAAAGGGCAAAAACCCTCTTTAAAAGGAAAATGTCGCAACATTAGCATTTCATAGGGTATTCAGATTTCTCCAAGACAAAAATTTTTATACGGGAAAGTAATAATTCTGAAAGTCCTTTTTGGAATTTTCTATAATATTACCATTTTCCCCTCTCAATAATTGCCATGAGTCATGGTTAATTAGTCTATGAGGTTAGATTTGAATCCAGACCGAAAAGTTTGAATTTTTGAAAGTTTTGGAGTTTTGGAAACCTTCAAGTTAATATAAGTGTATGTAGTCAACATCTGGAGCTACTAGTCTCGAAATGAAATTCTATCAGTTTCATTAGCTTCAAAATGCGAAATTTGGTCAAAGGTGTACATGTTTTAAAGTCCAAAGCTTTTACGTGGACTTGAACCCATGAATAAAAAATTTGGGCAAATTTAGACCAAGGTACGAGTTTGGTTAACATTCAAAGTTTAGACACTTAAAATCATTTTCCATCGATTCCGTTGAATAATGAGGTGATTCTAAACCTAGATAAGGTCTTTGTTCAGTTTTTGAGGGTTCAATGCCATTTTGATCTTTTTGAGTGAAAGTTAGTAAGTAGTGGTCTTAACGGGTACTGTATCAAGGAGACCTTGAATCTGTGTTTGAATGATTTCAATGAGTCCTGAACACCAAGTTTAGTAGAATAACATATTTGGTTTGTGTGTACGAAATTTTGAATGAATCCCAAGGTCCATTAGGAGAATTTTGAGTCTTAATGTCTTTGTTGTCACTAGTGTTATCTGATGTCTGATGATTTCCTCATCGCGATCCTGTGACCTTCTACACGATTGCATATGTATAAATTTCAGCGTGTCGTGATCGCATAAGTCTGCAATCTTGTGCATCGCAATGTTGTACCGAATGTCGTGATTGTGTAGGTCAAAAATTAGGGTTGACCTAATTCCTTTTTCACGGTCGCCTGGAGGTTGCCACGGTTCTGTAGAACAAAGTACATGCGTAGAATTTAATTTTCCAAAACGTGATTTTTTCCATTCCTCAATTTTTGAAGTTAGAGAGCTCAAGTTAGGTGATTTCAAAGAGTATTTTCGAGATTATGTTTCTGGGTAAGCGATTTTAACTTCAATCATTTATAACCCATTTATTATTTTCTGCTTTTAACATCGAAAACATTGATTTTGAATTCTAAATTTGGGGATTTTGTCATGAACTGGAGTTTTAGTAAATTGAACTTTGAAGCATGATTTCTGATTCATTTTTCAATTCAATGTCGCATGGGAATCCCTAATTCCCTGAGTAACATGTTTTTCTATTAAAAAAAAATCAAAATTACCATTAGCCCTCTGGTTTGACTTTTTGGGTTGAGTTATGGGTATCATTGTTCATATTTTCTTATAGAAATTCTATATTTAATTAGATTGTGCGAATTCTGAGTCTCGGTGTAAAGAAAAGGTTCAAGTGTCGATTTGATTCCTTCACTTTAGGGTAAATGGACCTTTTTGACTCTTTTACAAAGTGTGTTAGACCTTGTTTGATGTGTTTTTGTGATTGGTAGTAATTATGAATGGTGATGTGGACCCAGTAATGAGTAAACACCCGAATTCTAGATTCAAGAATATGGGTTAATTGCGTTGCATTGCACTTCATTATCATTAATTGGTATCTATGAGTGAATTTCTATAATTGTGTTTATTGAATCAGAAAGTTGCATTAGTATTGCTGAAAGTCTAATGGTGTAGTTAATTTGCTAGACAGTTTATATTGCATATGTCCTTTGTTACTATTGTAACTAGTATACGTGCCCGCGCGTTGCGCGGAGATTACTAAAAATTATTTAATTGTTCAAATATATTTCATCATTTTGATTTTATTAAAATATAATTATCATCATATTTTTCATGCAATATACTTAATATCATAAATTTTTATATAACTAAAGGAACAAATCATATAAATGCATGCGCACGATCATCAAATAACATTTTTGATAAAACTAAATATTATAATTATATATTTCTTATACAAACGTTTCAAAAATATATTATGATTAAAAATAAATAAGAATGAAAGAATTAAGAGAATATGTTGGTACACTCTCTCAAATTAATATATGAAAAAAATATATTTATTATTTTCTTTCAATGGAGAGATTTTGCGTACACTAAATAATTTATTCATTTTCAAAAAAAGTTCATAATAATTTTAAAATATTTATCTGAATAATAAATTCCTCATGTTAATGTTCAATTTAAAAGTTGTGTACAAAAATACATGACATCTCTTTATTCATTTCATATTGATCAAGTGTCTACGCTTCTACTCCTCTAAGTGTTATCTAAGTAAGCTAAACATTTTATATATATATAAAAAAGGAGGACGGACTCTTCAATTATAAAAAAAAAAAAAAAAAATTGAGTTGAAAAATTGTATATCCACTATAAAAGTTAAATATGTGATAGTTATAACTAATAAGGATTACATTAAGTTATGGAATAGTTTAAAAATTAAGTACAATATTAAAAACATGATTTATATTTTAGATTATATAGCCATATATGATGGGAATGTAATTAATCATTTCCATAAAAATAGGCTCATTAAGAGTTGAGAGATGATATACTTGAAAAACAGTTATAAATGTTAAAGACAACATTTCTCAAAAGTTTAAAAATAATTTAATAACAGTTAAAATTATTTTAATGTTAATTATAAATACTGTTATTTTAACATATTCATTGTTGCCTACATTTTTGAGAAACAACTGAATGTATTTCAAATTCATTGTTGTCCATATTAGTAATTATTAGGTTTAAAATTTTTATTTTATAAAACTTAAATTGTTTTAAATTAATTTTGTGAATTCAATATAAGTTTTGTTTTTAAAAGACTCCATTATGCATGGAACAATTATTTCAGCCACGTATTCATAATTAGTTAATACTTATTTATAATTAGTTAATATGTATTTTAATAATGATACAATGCAATCTAAAAATACGAATGTGTCTTAATATTTTCGAAATCAAGTATTTTTCTTAATTGTTCTCTCCAAAAGCTTTTGCCCTTTTTTAATGTGTGAGATTATGCATGTATATGTATATTGTGTTGGGGGCAAAGGTTGACCTTTTTATTGTTTTAATTTTTTTTATTGAGTTTGCAGTTTTTATTAAAAAAAATTTAACTTTTGTGATTGTTACTGAGTAAGTTTACACATATTTTTAAAATTTTAATCAAATTATTTTTTATTTTATAATCTTAAATTGCAATTTCAAACTATTTAATTTTCCGTTATTTATAAACTAATTTTAAAAAGGATAATGAAATTTTTGGAAAAGAGTTACGTTGATTGGTGAAGAATTATCCATTTGTTTGAATATTTTATCACTAACCACTCCTTTTATTTAGGTTAGAAGTGGGAAGTTAATGTGCAGTTAAAATATTTTTTTTCATTATTATTAAATAAAAATGTGCAGTTAGATGGTTCAAATTTTAAAAATACCTTTCCAAAAAAAGGACCACGACGTTGAGCTTTTTTAAAAAATATATTTTTTTTAATTTTATTTTTAGTGTTTGAAATTTCTATTTTTATTTTTAGAATTCCAATTAATTTTAATAATTTATAAATTTTGTTTTTTTTTGGTAGTGCTGACAATAAACATTATAAATATTTTAAGAGTCCAAAACGTGTTAAACAATATATAACAATCATCTTTTTATTTATTTGTTTTATTTTCAATATTTGATGATTTATGTTATTACGGGTATATAATTTTTTTTATTTTTTTTTACATTTTTTAGATTTTAATTTAATTCTTCTTTGTGGTAATTTTTTTTTCTGATTTTTATAATATACAGATAAATTATATATCTATATATAGATTATTATTATTATTATTATTATTATAATTATTATTATTCTATTACTATTATTATTATTATTGATTTTTCTTTATATGAGGAGATTGTGGAAAGATGGTTAAAATTTAAAATGCACCTTTCCACAAAAAAAAGGACCACACCATTAGATTTTTAAATACATACACATAATTAATTTTAAATTTTTTTAAAATTTGGTTTAGTGTGGTGCTGACATGTGACACTTTTCCTTCTCCTTTTATATGTGCAATTAGATGGTTCAAATTTAAAATTTTAATTAAATTATTTCTTTTTTTATTTATATTTTATAATCTTAAATTGCAATTTCAAACTATTTAATTTTTAGTTATTTATAAACTAATTTTAATAAACTTTATTATAACAACTTTTAAAACAATTTTAGAAGTAGAAAGTTAACGTCTACGGTTAGAATTTTTTTAGTTTTTTCTTTTAAATATTTTTTACGTGTAATTTAGTAGAAGTAGATAATGTTAATAAACTTCATTATAACACCTTTTATATATGCTTTCACTAATTTTTTTTGCATAAAATTTTTTAAAATAGCATTCTTTTTCCGTCTATTTTTAAATACAGATTAAAAAAGATTGATTAAAATTTGTAAATTGTATTTTAATTTTAATAATAGATTATATAAAATTAATTTTACGTAATTATTAAATTAGTGATGATAATCTGAAGTTGCATATTTAAATGAATAAGTATAAAAAAAGTATTAAAAATTAAAACATAAAACAAAAAGTAATGGACTTATAAAACATATAATTAACTTTCAGATTATTTAAAATATAATATATTTAATTTCTAATATGTACATACGTATATGTATTTATTTTCTTGGAAAAAATGCTCAATTTTAAAAGTTTTTGACTAATTCTCTACTCGTTGAAAGAGTGAAAGTTTAACATTGAAATATGGAGATGATCTTCATGTAATTTTTCAATGTTATTGAGAGATTCATCGTCACTATCTAGGCCACTAATGTTATTTCATGAAACTATCTTCATTCATGTCTTTTGATTTTATGTTTTGATCAATAAACTTACTTTCTTGGTTGCTTCCATGTTAAAAAAAATAAAGATAAAACTTGCGTGAATTCATGATTGCTTTAAAAAACTTTCAAGCATATATGCAAAATGTTGTAAATATTCAACCTAAAGATAAATTATTTCACATCTAAATATTATCATACTCAATATTAAAAATCAAAAAATAATCCATAGTCACAACATAATTTTAAAAAATAAAATAATACATTCATTTTTTAGAGTTTTCAAATTCTTTCATAATTTATTTATCATTTTTTAATCCTCTATATAGTACATAAAAAAACAACATATTTCCTAACAAAATAGGAAGAAGAACACAGAGGCCTCAAAAAAGTGAGATTTTTTCATAATTACCACAAAGTCTGTTCAGTACCATAGTTTGCAACGAACTCCTCTTTCTTGAGATATGAATTGCTCACTTAATTGTTCAACTTCTCTTGATTTTTCTCGATCATTTTTTCTTGACTCGATCATGATCATAAATTTATGCCTTCTTTTAAGAAGGATAAAGAAATTTTTTGAAAACAGTTACGTTGATTGAGGAAGAATTATCTGTTTGTTTGAATATTTTATCACTAACCACTCCTTTTATTTTAGGATAGAAGTGGGAAGTTAATGTGCAGTTAAAATATTTTTTTTTCACTATTATTAAATAAAAAATGTGCAGTTAGATGGTTCAAATTTAAAAAATACCTTTCCATAAAAAAGCACCACAACGTTGAGCTTTTTTAAAAAATATTTTTTAATTTTCTTTTTAGTGTTTGATATTTCTATTTTTATTTTTAGAAATTCCAATTAATTTTAATAATTTACAAATTTTGGTTTTTTTGGTAGTGCTGACAATAAACAGTTATAAAATTTTTAAGAGTCCAAAACGTGTTAAAAATATATAACAATTATTTTTATTTATAAGTTTTTATTTTCAATATATTTGATGACTTGTGTTTTTACGGGTTTATTTAAAAAAATATTTTTATTTTTACATTGTTAGATTTTAGTTTAATTCTTTTTTGTGGTAAGTTTTTTTCTGATTTTTATAATATACAGATTAATTATATATCTATATATAGATTATTATTATTATTATTATTATTATTATTATTATTATTATTATTATATTATCTACATTTTTGTTTTTCTTTAAATCAGGAGATTGTGGAAGATGGTTAAAATTTAAAATATACATTTTCACAAAAAAAGGACCACAACGTTAGAGTTTTTTTTAAAATAAATACATACACATAATTAATTTTAATTTTTAAAAAATATGATTTAGTGTGGTGCTGACATGTGGCACTTTTTCTTCTCCTTTTATATATAGATAGATAGTTAATTTTTTCTAGTAAAAATTTCGTTTATTTTAAACTACCATTAGATTGTAGGATTTTTTTTTTATCATTTAAATCTACTATCAAAATTCGTTTACTTTTTTAAAAATAATTGTATTTACACAAATTATAAATTGACATAATTAATAAAAATAAAAGTAACTAACTGAATAACATTAAAAATATATCTCGTTTAAAGATAAATAAATCAATTTAACCCTTCTGGGAGATAAAATTGACCTTGCAATAGTTATAAAAAAGTAATTTCTCTTTTGATATAAAATAGAGTTTTAAAAAGTAGAATTTAATTTTTTAGTGGTAGCGTAAGTGTTTTATTTTCATTTGTTAAATTTCGTTTTTGGATTTTCGATTTACAACTTAAAATACTTCAACTTTATGAAATTTTTAAAAGAAAAAAGAAGTATAAAATAAAAATAACTATAAGTAGAAAAGTATGGCACAATTTTCAGTTATTCCGATTTTCATATTTTGAAATTTTTAGCAATTGTTTGTATGCAGAAATTATATAAATATAATAAATTTATTTTATAGTTTAAATAGTTGATATAATTTTTTTATAAATTCCAAAAATAAAAAGAAAGTAGAGAAGTCCTAAACATACATTGATTTATGGTTTCAGGTTTTAGGACTCCGACATGGAACGATAATGTGTAGTTAGAAATATTTTGATATAATTTCACAAAAACAGGTCTTGTATTTAAAAAATCATTTATTTTAAGAATAGTTTTGAATCATTGCAAAGTATGTTATTATTGTTGTTAATATATTTAGATTTTTACCTCTTTTCAGATTGAGATGGTAATTGTTATAGAGTGAAATTGATTGTTAACCATTGATATATATGAGATTTGGACAAACCCATGAAGGCCCTCGACTAATGAGTAATGCCGCCACTCCTCTACCTTTATTCATAGTAACAACTTGCAATATCATCCAGAGGCTCCTAACATAGTGTTTTCTTATCTTATCTTGCTTGGTAGCTTAAACTATACAAAAAATTATCACTTTCTTGCAAATTATTTTCCCTGCAAAAAAACAGAGAAAGAGAACAAAGTCATATTTCTATGTAATATATACATATTGTATATATTTCAAAATTCAGATCAATTAATGTTATCATATCATGGATCTAAGAAGTAGAGTAGTATCTATATCAACCGACAACATACCTGCAATAAAACAAAAGCTAAACATAATTTCTTTCAAAATTTAAATAAGCCTATTGATTAATAGTATAACATAACACATACTCCTTTCTTATCTTAAACAAAATTAAACATACTCATTTTCATTGATATGAAAAACTATGAACTTATCTTAAAAGAAATATCAATCTATTTCTGAACTCTTCTAAACCAAATGATCTTCTCTTCATACTCATGAACTAATCATAAAAGCAAACTTGAAATGCAAAAAATGTTACCATGCTTAAGAGAATAAGAATTCTGAAATGAGTACAGTTTTTGGGAAGATGTAAATGGTGTAGTTAAGAATGATTTTTGTTATTTAAATGTGTGTTATGCGGTTAACTATTTTGTAGGAATAAAATTAGTTATTTATCTTTTGAAATTTAAAATTAAAATTAATCACTCAAATTTCAAAAACTTATCCGTTTGGATATTGATTTGGATAACTATCATTTTCAAAAAAATTCAAAAATGAAGTAAAAAAAGGAAACCAAAGATGGAGTTACGTAATTTTTTATTTTATGTTATTTTATATTGTATTAATTGTTTTTGCAAAATCGTATCTATTTTGAGTGTTAACAATTTTATTTTTTTTCAGATTTTAAATTAACATTAATAATTCATAAATTTTACATATTTCCTTAAAATATAGATAAATAATTAATAATCTATAATATATATATATATATATATATTAAAAATATTTGTTTTTTTGGTAGTTATCTCTTTTTTTAAAAAAATAAATAATGCTAAATTTTAATTTAATTCTTTAAGTGGTAGAAGTTTGATTTGGTCCAAAATACGTATTCTTTTTCCCTTTTAGTAACAGTAACGTGGGAAGTTATGTTTTTTTTTAAATAAAAATTTCAACTAAAATCCCGTGTTTTCGGTTTTTTTTTTCCCTTTCTGTTTGTAATTTTTATTTTCCGATTTTAAGTTGATTTAATAATAATAATAATAATTTATTATTATTATTATTATTTACAATTTCAGATTTTATATTAATTTTCCAAATTGATGCCAACTTATTCCTGAAAATTCTGAAATGACTAACGTGTTGATTTATTTATTTTTGAATTTTAAAATTAACAAATTACACTCAAATTTTACAATTCTAATTTTTATTTAAATTTTGAAAAACAGTAAAAAAATTAAAGTAACTGTAATTTTTTTTTTTTTATAAGCGGTAAAAACTGCTTTTTAGTGAATTAATAATTATTCTTATTTTCATTTTTTTAAAAATAAATAATATTAGTAATTTATTATTTAATTCTATTACATATAAAATAATAATTTATAATTATTTTAAAACCCATTTTTGTGGTCCTGACATGTGGCACTTTTCCTTCTCCTATTATATATAGATAGATTGCTAGGATAAGCTAGATTTTGATTTATGTGCTAGTTGTAGTATTTGGAGGTTTAGATGGTGTGTCAGGATTAAGGGTGTTCTACACCACTTTGCTCAAGGTTAACTAGATATATTTCTAAGTATCGTTATTGTGTTGGTACTCACTCCCTTATCATCCTCCCGCATCAATACTTATGAGTACATGAGGTAGTTGCTCAATGCTCCAACAGACGTCACATACCCTTATTATGTCTTATTTCTATTCTAGAACTAGAGATTCAGACTTGTTCTTTCATCGAATCTATGTTATTATCTAGTGACTCGTACATGTGACACTAGGATTTGGGGGATGTTAGGTGTCACAACTCAAATTCACAAGTCGTGATGGCACTTATGTTCTCAACCGACATGTAAGCCAACCTAATAATCTTACCAATTCAGTATAATATAATTAAGAGAAAGATAAGTGAAAAAGTAAAATATCCTGAGAGTAAATCCTTAAAAATGAAAATTCGGAAGACTGAAATACCACCCAAGATTTGGTGTCGTAAGCACAAGAGTTTCTAAAATACGGTGCAAGTTTGAAAATAAAATGACAAATCTAAACGTAAGAAATATCCTTTCTGAATACTAAACAACAGAATAAATAATAAGATAGAAGAAGGTGTGGACTGCGGAACAACCAAGCAGTTCACCACAACTCTAAGATAATCCAAGCTCAGAATCAAAAAGCTTAATGAGATGTGCTCTTATTCGAAATCGAATCTGCACCACAAGAGAGTGGAACAAGTGTAGTATGAGTACAAAACCACGTATACTCAGTATATCTCATAGATCAACAATGAAAAAATAGTGAAAAAAGTATATAAAAAATCATCCTTTAATTTTATAAGTCTATATTATACTTATAAGTTAAGTTTCATCAAATAAGGATAATCAAATGTTACGTAATATCTAATCACCAATAAAGCACATAGTCAAACAAGAATGAAGGATGTAATGAGATGCAATGCAATGTAACATCATGAAATGATATGCCTTAAATGTCAGTACTCTCTCAACCATATATACACGATACTTCTTGAAAATACATTGAGAGTTAGTGACCCGTGGGAGACTCGCGAGGTCCATATATTGATACCGATGATCTCCACGTGTTTATGCAGATGGTCTCAACGCACTATCATAAAATCAAAGAATCTTCAGCACAGACAATCTCCACGTGCTCAACTTATAATCATAAATTAAACAATCCCCAGCACGAACGATCTCCATGTGCCCAACTTATAATCATAAATCAAACAATCCTAGCACGAACTATCTCAATGTGCCCAACTTATACTCAATCTCATGTCAACACATGTTCACAGTACAATATCAATAAAAGATAATAATGATGCATCTTAATCAATCAAATGTCGGTATGATATGTAATTACCTCAACTATCACAAATACATGAGTTCAAATAAGAAATACAACCACATAAAAGATACCAAATCAATAATACATTAGCTAATGTCCATATGTTTTGGCATTCTCGGATTACAATCCATCATTCTATAGTAATAAATTGTTCCTTTATAATAATGTACTCATACAATTGCCCGTCACACCAATTGTATGAGAACCCCATCTTCGTCCTTACCCATTGTCTATTCCATTTTGAATCTTTAATTAGAAAAATATCCTTCAACGAGTCTGAAAGTCTTAACATACCTTGAAAGTCGAACACATGCCACAAATTCGATCCTCAATATTTTGCCTTTCCCTTTCGTAAAGCTTCTGAATATTTCCAATCTATCAAATATGCATAATATGTAAGCAAACGAGTTTGTAGACACCCGTATTACTATATGTCTAGCCTAGACCCAAAAACTCACTCATATCTACAATCAAGTTTATAATATTGATACCAATTAATTTTTCAAGTCTCATATTTCTTAAATTTCAAGCCTAGAACTCTCCAAATAACATAAATCTAATGGTATTCATATACAATACACCTAACATTTAATTACCTATCTAAATATAGAAAAACTTGAATTATAATATGATAATAATTTGAAAAATAAGCCAATTTCGAACCATTCATGAAAAATAAAACCTTCAAAACCTTAAAATACCTATGCATTATCACTTATATCAATCATTGGAAATCATCGGAAATAATGGAAAAGCCAAACCTTGTCAACAATAATTATTAACTAACAGAAAAAGCCACACTTGCAAGTTCAGAGTCAAAAGGGAAAAAGAATTGAGCAAAATTTTTAAAAGGGCAATAAAAATTGAGAATAGAATCAAAATGGCAACATTTGGATGGAGGGGCAAACGCCGTTAAATTGTATGTACAAGACTTATTTTAAAATAAAATAAAAATTATCCCTTCTTCATTATTTATTCAATCGTTTTGTTGTTGTGTTTTCATGTTTATTTTTTTTTTCTATTTTCACTATTTATATGTAAATAAAAAAGTAAGTGATGCGGTCAAGTTTAATAGTTTTTTTTTTATATAATTTGATAATATTGAGGATAAATATAGGGATATGAAGAAAAAAAATATAAAGGACAAAAATTCTATACATTGCATATTATTTTAGAGATTATCGTTTGCCTCGATGAGGTTGTTGTTGTTTATGTGTACCCATTCCACTCATGGTTGGTACGTGTGGTCTTGTTGTTCTTTGAGGGTTGTTAATGGACTTGCTTATTTTTACTAAATTCAATAATAAATTTAATTTTACATGAAACACAACAAGGACACACGTACTAACCATGTGTGGCACGGATACACATAAACAACAATTGAACTCTTACTCAAATCGGTGATCAGTTTTGTATATGCTCATATAAAAGTATTCTCTAGTTGAGTTAATACTCAAAAGACCCTCTTTAAGGAATAACTGACTTTACTTTATCTGTCTGAAATGATTCTGAAAACTCTTTATTATTTTTTTGAAATAGTAATTTCTTTCTCAATGTAAAATAATATATTTGGTACCTTAAAAGTTCCCTTAAAACTCTTCTCAAAATTATGCTTATAGAAATATACTTAGACTCACTTTAAACTTCACAATCAATGCAAGGAGAATAATTGCACAAAGGCTTTCAACAAAATCTCATAAGCTAGGGTTTATGTGAAATATAAGCATGACCAACAACTCAAAGATATCAATATATAGAATATCATACTCTCATAATTAGGAAATTAAACTCGGAATAAGAACACAATTTGAATTGAGAAAAAAACATGAAATTTTGAGTAGAACACTGAATTCAACTCTTACTGACTAAATTTACATATAGTGCTTGAGGACGAACTTAGTTCAACACTGTGAATAGTCTTACATACCTAGTTATGAAGCTCTTGAATTGAAAATTTTGGTGAATACTTCATTTTTCTTGAGCTTGAGGAAGAGTTTTCTTGGAGAAAATCTTTGATCTTGAAATCTTGGTGCTTGATCTTGAGAAAATAAACTCTTTTATGAAGTTGTTACAATGGAAGAACTTGGAAAAACCTTGGATGGGAAGTTTCTTTGTATCTTGAATTTTCGAAATGGAATTTTTAGGGTTCTTGATGAAGAAGAGGAACCCTAGCCCTAGCTGAGTTTTAAGAAAAAATTTGGAAACTTGAATGTTTATATTAATGATTATGAGAGGAAAATTAGTTAGTTGAATGATATGCTCCTTTAAAATACCTAAAAATGAATTAGAATATGGCTAAAAACTTGGGAAAGGACCAAATAACCCTAGAACACGTACACAAAATTTCTAGAAAAAACCGCAGCAAGCCTTCAAGGAAGGCTCTACTATCTGTGGAACGTTTCACTGTCTGTAGTGTCAATTGTGAAACAATGACTGACTGATAGGGCTTCACTTAAACGGGCATAAATTTTTATTCCAAAATTCGAAATGACGCAAACTTGATGGTGTTGGAAAGAATACTCATAGCCCTTTAATTTGATAGGTCATGGGCTATTTAATTCTTCATATGCTAAGATATATGGTCGTTTTAAGTTGACCTAAATAGAATTTTATATCAAAACTCAATCGGTAAGGAAAATTTTAACTCAACTTTGTGCTAGGAGATTCTTGTGACCTTAATTAGGTGTAAAAACGTCGAAATTTAGGCTTAGCAAAAGGTGAGAAATGACTAAAATAACCCCTTTTAAAAACTGACCACTACGGAAGGACGTCTACGGGTCGTAGACCCTCTTGTAGGAACAGACTTAGTTTTTTGGATTTCTGAAGTTGGGGTTTATGGACCCTTCTACGGCCTGTAGAAACTTTGACGGGCCATCCTGCTCATCCATAGAAAACTTACTGGAAGGGTGTTTCAGGACTTGATTCCACGAGGCCTTTTACAGATCGTGGAAGCTTTTACGATTCGTAGTTCGGTCTGTGAAGCTTAGACCAGAGAATAAACTTTCTAGAGCCTGGTTGAATCCATATTCAGTCTGTAGATATTGATACATGTTGCAGATGCCTTCTGTGGCACCAGACTGCAAAAAAAATTCAAGGTCTAATTTGGGGTTAGAATTTTTGGGGTGTGACAATGAACCATTTTTTCCTCCACCTCGAGCTTATGAATTGGATCCCCAATTTTGCTTTAAGTTTTCAACTATGCTCCAATGGTGGAGGTACAAGCTCAATAAAGACAAAACATAAATATTATATTCTGCTCTTTTTGACTTTCATGTGATGAATGTTGTTTTGCCTCGACAACTTTACAAAATTTAGAATATAAGCCTCATCTATCTTTTCCTTGACCCTTTTCTTGTTTGTAAGAATCCATACTCATTTCACCATCTTGTGTGGTCATTTAATAAACATTATAGGTTTGTCAACTCTCTTTGTGATACAAATTAGAGTTATCTAAAATTGTATATTTTATGGACTTGGTTGACTCTAATACCACTTCTTCAATATAAAAATCATCAAATTCTAATTGATTAGGTTAGTTTTATTCCATTATGAACTCTTGAATTTGCACCTCAAGTTCTTCCTCCTATTCACTCTCTACTTGGTCACTATTCACAATATTATTTATGGGCTCAAAAAAGGGCAGGACAAATAAGCACAATTATAAAAGTGTTCATCGTGACCATCACATTTTTCACACATATTTCACTCATAAGATTGAGGAGACACCTATTAGGAATAACCATCATCTAGCCACACATAATTATTAGATGTCATTTATTTATTTTAATTTTTTTTGAAAAAAAAACAAATATGTACAAAAATTAAAAATTGTTCAAACAAACTAACTGATCTTAGGCATATTATATGCCTAAGTTGTCAATATTTTCCCATGAGTCGATTAGATTGAAGAATGATCTCTAGTCATTAGCTTAATTTTTGGTGTAACTTGTGATGATTGTGCACTTACACACATGATTAGTTGTTTCAGGAACTCTCAAGGGAATTGGAGTCAACTTGAAGAAAAAAGATGCAAAAGAGCATGAAAAGCAGCTAAGGATGAAGGCCCCAGGGTCAAGCGCACTACTAGAAGCGAGGCGCCAAGGGCCAACATTTAGAAAGGCCTTTCAGGCGTGCTGAGAGGCGCGACGCACCAGGGTGGAAACTTCAGAGGTGAGGTTTGGGTGCGATGCTAGGTGCGACACGCCAGTGGGATCCCGACTTTTCCATCTTAAAAGTGTTAAAAAGGGATTCCCAATTGGAATAGACTTTGGCACTAATTTTCCTACCATTATAAATAGACCCTTAGAGCTCTATAATTAGGGTTCGACTTTTGATTTAGTGGGCAAGAGCAAGAATTCAAGTTTGTAATAGGGTTTAATCCTTTAACTCTTCTATTTTCTGGAAATTGCATGAACTGTTGTATTTTCTTGTTTTCTAATAACATGAGTGGCTAAACGTCCTAGTTATAGGGCAGTAGCTACGAATGGATTGTTGATTATTAAAAGGCTTTATGAATTAATTTTTGGTTGTCATTACAAGTTACTTCTATATTATTGTTTTAGTATTTTATGCTTGATCACCATAAGATAAGTACGTTGTCTAATCTTAAAATCGAGAGAGGAGGGATTAAATAGACCAGAGAATATAGAGAGCTCGTTTGATTGAGGTGATTTGTGTTTAGGAGTGGCGCCCGGACGAACAACTTGCTTGGTTAAGAAATAGGATGAAATATAAATGTTCGCCAGTTAGTATATTTATCTCCGCTCAACGATGTAGTTAGATGGCTAACTGGAGTAGGCGACTAGAAGTGTGTAGCCCGACTCATACAATTAACCCTATAAACCAGTAACTTGACAACTGAAATTAGTTCTAAGCCAATAATATGATACATGAGATTCAATACATGTTGCAGCCCTGGAATTGCCCTTTACTTGCTTGAAACGTCATATTTAAGTCGTTCAATCTTGGTTACTTTTATTTATTGCTAAAGTAGTTGTAGTTAACAATCAATCATCAACTCTTGAAACAGTTGCGTTTACTTTTAGTTGTAGAATTAAGTGTTAAATATAAATTGATCATAAGTCCCTTGGGAACGATAACTCGTTTCTTAAAGAATCTAAACTACTTGCGTGACCACGTACACTTGCGTGTATATTGGGGACCAACAACTTTTTGGCGCTGGTGCCGGGGATTTAGAAATTGATTTATATTCAATCTTCTTTATTCTACAATTAGATTATTTAGATATTAATTACTTGATCTTAGCTTGTTTATTGCAGGTACTTGACTTTCAGGTCTGGCTCGAAAAGGAGAACTTGTCGAACCTTACAACGAACCTAAATGAGTTCTACGACAGCGTAGAAAAATGAATCAATGACAAGAAAAATTGGGGTTAGGTCTTCCGCAACACATTGATGAGAATAATCAGGACAACATAAATAACCCGGAGAACGTGAATAACCAAGGGAACTTGAATAACCAAGGACTACCCTCTGTCGTACCTGCAAGACCTGTCTATGATGTGGCAGTCCTACTCACAGCCAATTTATCATCTAGTATTAGGAAACCTCCACCGGGGGGTAGATTTGAACAAAAGCAAAGCATGGTACAAATCTTCCATTCTAATGGGCAATTCAATGGTCTCCCCCATGAGGATCCTCAAATCCATCTTAGGACCTTCATAGATATTACCAATACATGCATCCTAATAAGAGTCTTATCGGACTATGTGAGGCTGACTTTGTTCCCATAGTTATTGTTAGGAGTTGCAAGGCGTTGGTTAGTCTCTGAGCCACCAAGCTCCATAACTCTTGGGATGGTTTAGCAAAGAAGTTCCTGAGTCAATTTTTTCCATCCAAGAAAACCGCTAAGTTGAGGGGTGAGATAAATACTGTTCAAAAGCAAGGGGAGGACATGTACCAAGCATGGGCGCGTTTCAAACAAATGTTGAACGCTTGCCCACACCACATGCAAACCAATGAGGTACTTGCTCACACTTTCTTTGAGGGTTTAGACTGTAATGCTCGTGCTCTTCTTAATAGTGCAGCAGGTGGACAGGCCCTATCCATAACAAGTGAAGAGTTCTTTGCTTTACTCGATAAACTTTCTGAAGGGAACCAAGGGTATGAGGGGGAAATGTCTAGAACCCCAACCCAAAAGGCTGCAGGGATCTTAGATGTAGACCAAGCTACTGCCATAAATGCCAAATTAAATGCAATGCAACATAACATGGCCTTACATTTTAACCAAATGGCTCTAAATCAGGCACCGATAAACATAGTACAACAGACAGCAAATTGGTGTGAGGTATGTGGTAGTGGAACTCATGAAACCGAGCAATGTGAGGCAAACCCGAATTCCATAAACTATGTAGGTAATGCGCAAATGGGTGCAGTGCAACAAAATTATGGTAACACTTACAAAGTTGGAAGAACCATCCAAACTTATCATGGGGTTGGAACCAAAACCAAAATCAGGTGCAAGGGGTTAACCAATATCGTTCTAAAGGGGCTAGGAAACAATACTACAATCCTAACCAAGGCTCAAATCCTAGTGCACCAAAAGGGGGAATGACCAATGAAGAGCTACTCCAAAAGCTCATGACTGAATTAGGGACCAAATTAAATGCGAGAATAGATAAGCAGGATGAGAACATTAGAAACATGCAGATGTCCCAAATGAGTTTACAGAAACAAGTTGCACAAGTGGGTAATTCTTTGAACTTGTGTCCCCAAGGTGGGCTGCTAGGTGATACTGAGCCCAACCCAAAGCAATTGCATGCGGTAAGTACTAGAAGTGGGCTGCAATTAAAGGAACTAGCTCTAACGAAAAGAAGGTGGAAGAGGTAGTAAAAAGCTCCAATGTTGAGGTACCCGTTCCTCAAAAGAAATTACCACCTCCATTTCCACAAAGGCTGAAAAGGTAGAATAAAGATGAATGATTTGGTAAGTTTCTCTCTCTCCTTAAACAAGTTCACATTAATCTACCTTTGGTTAACATTTTGCAGGGTATCCCGAAGTATGCTAAATATATGAAGAACATTGTGGCTAGCAAGAGGAGGCTCAATGAATATGAAACTATAGCACTTACTAAGGAGTGCAACCCAAGGATCCGAAACAGACTGCCCAAAAAGTTAAAAGATCCAGTTAGTTTTACTGTGCAGATAACAATTGGGCAAAGTGTTCATGCCCGGGGGTTGTGTGATTTTGGGGCAAGTATAAATTTGATGCCCTTATCTTTGTATCAAAAGCTTGGGTTGGGTAGTCCAAAATGAACCACTGTTATTCTCCAACTCGCTGATAGATCCATTGTTAGGCCATAGAGGGTGGTAGAAAATGTGTTAGTTCAAGTAGGTTCATTGATTTTTCCGGTAGATTTTGTGGTCTTAGACTTTGAACCCGATCTTGAAGTTCCATTCATTTTGGGACGTCCTTTCTTTCCCACGGGTAGGGCATTGATTGATGTAGTAGTTGTTCAATTAACCATGAGGGCACATGATAAGGTAGAAGTATTTGATGTTTACCGCGCTCTAAAATTGCCTTTTATTTATGAAGAGTTATCTGTTATTGCTGTGGTTGATCGCATAGTAGAGTCACAGTTAGTTGTGCCCGAAAACCCCTTAGAAAGAGTGTTAATAGGTCATAAGAGAGATGAAGACACTAAGGCTCAAGAGATAGAAAATGTCTGAAACTGGCACTTGTGGAGCCTCACAAATAGAGAGTGGAACCATTAGAGCGGGAGTTAGGGCCACCACCCAAACCCCCTCCATTGAGGAAGCCCCAAAGCTGGAACTGAAAATACTACCGACTCACCTCAAGTATGCATTTTTGGGTACTAATGAAACTTTGCATGTTATACTTTCTGCAGAGTTATCTGAAATACAGGTTGGAGCGACATTGAGGATCCTAAAGCGGAGAAAGAAAGTTATTAGATGGCAGATGGCTGACATTCATGGGATTAGTCTGGCGTTATGTATGCACAGAATCTACATGGAAGAGGATCACAAACCAAGTGCACAACATCAACGTCGACTAAATCCTTTGATGAAAGAAGTGGTGAGAAAAAAGGTAATAAAGTGGCTAAATGCTGGAATTGTGTACCAAATCTCTGATAGTAAGTGGGTAAGTCTGGACAATGTGTTCCCAAGAAGGGAGGTATGACAGTGGTAAGGAACGAAAAGAATGAGTTGATTCTTACTAGAACAGTGATCGGGTGGAGAATTTGCATGGATTATCGAAAACTAAATGATGCTACCCGGAAAGATCACTACCCCGTTCTCTTCATTGATCAAATGCTTGACCGACTAGCAGGGCAAGGGTACTATTGTTTCTTAGATGGATATTCCGGTTACAACCAGATCTTGATTGCACCCGAAGATAAAGAAAAAACCTCGTTCACTTGTCCTTATGGTACATATGCTTTCAAGCGCATGCCATTCGAACTTTGCAATGCACCAGTGACTTTTCAAAGGTGTATGATGGCCATTTTTCATGATATGGTGGAAGACTTTGTTGAGGTGTTCACGGATGATTTTTCCATCTATGGGAAGTCTTTTGAGGTATGTCTTCGAAATCTTGATAAAGTACTTGCTAGATGTGAAGACACTAACTTAGTTCTAAACTGGGAAAAATGTCATTTTTTGGTAAGAGAGGGGATAGTGTTGGGACAGAACGTGTCTAAATCTGGTTTGGAGGTTGATAAGGCTAAGGCAGAAGTTATTGAGAAATTGCCCCCTCCCATTTATATAAAAGTTATGCATAGTTTTCTTGGTCATGCAGGTTTTTACAGGCGATTCATCAAGGATTTTTCCAAGATTTCCAGACCTATGTGCAGTCTTTTGGAGAAGGAGGTGAAGTTTAACTTTGATGAGATGTGTTTGAAAGCTTTTGAGATGTAGAAGAGGAACTTAATTGAGGCTCCCATCTTAATTGCTCCTGATTGGGGATTACCATTTGAACTCATGTGTGATGCAAGCGACATAGCAGTGGGTGCAGTGTTCGGACAAAGAAAGAATAAAGTGTTCCACTCGATCTATTACGCAAGCAAGACCCTTGACTCTACACAAACTAATTACACAGTGACTAAGAAGGAGATGATGGCTCTAATGTTCACCTTTGACAAGTTCAGATCATATTTGATAGGTACTAAAGTGATTGTTTTTACTGACCATGCAGCTATTAGGTACCTATTCTACCAGAATGATGCTAAACCAAGGCTGATTCGATGGATTTTGCTTCTTCTAGAATTTGACCTTGCGATCAAAGATAGGAAAGGTACTTAGAATCAAATAGCAGATCACTTATCTAGGTTGGAGGATTTTTCACATGTGAATGAAGGTGAACAAATCCGGGAAGAATTTCCGAATGAACAATTAATGGCATTAGCGCAGACATTGTGAATTTGATAGTAAGTGGCGATTATCCTTTGGGTGCAACCACCCAACAAAAGAAAAATCTCAATCATGATGCCAAGTTCTATATCTGGGATGAACCATTCTTGTTCAAGCAAGGTGTAGACCGGGTAGTGAGAAGGTGCATTCCGGAATCCAAGGGTCACAAAGTGCTAAAAAGTTGTCATGCTAGCCCATATGGAGGTCACCATGGAGAAGAGCGCACTGCTCATAAGGTACTACAATCTGGTTTTTTTTTCCCCTCATTATTTAACGATTCTATTGTGTTTGTGAAGGGTTGTGATAAATGCCAAAGGTTGGGTACTATTTCAAGAAGACATGAGATGCCGCTAAGTAACATTTTGGAGGTGGAAATTTTTTATGTGTGGGGTATTGACTTCATGGGTCCCTTCCTGCCATCTAGTGGAAACCAATACATTCTTGTGGTTGTGGATTATGTTAGTAAATGGGTTGAGGCGGTCTCTCTTCCTTCCAATGATTCAAGGGTGATGATAAAGTTCATAAAGAAGCACATCTTCACTCGCTTTAGCACTCCAAGGGCAATTATAAGTGATGGAGGTAAGCATTTCATTAACCATCTTGTTAAGAATCTTCTTGCTAAGTATGGTATTTGTCATAAGGTTGCTACAACTTACCATTCTCAAACGAGTGGCCAAGTGGAGGTTTCAAACAGAGAGGTGAAGCAAATTTTGCAGAAAACGGTAAATGCACAAAGGAAAGATTAGTTTGAGAAATTAGATGATGCGTTGTGGGCATATAGGGCTGCGTACAAGACACCAATAGGGACTTCTCCCTATCACATAGTATTTGGTAAAGCATGTCATCTTCCGGCAAAATTAGAACATCAAGCTTATTGGGCAATCAAGAGGTTAAATTTGGACCTCGAGCTAGCCGATAAAAAGAGAGTGAATCAGTTGCATGAACTTGAGGAGTTTAGGCTCCATGCGTATGAGAATTCCAAGCTTTACAAGGAAAAGACGAAAAAGTGGCATGACAAATACATAGTTGCTCGAACTTTCACCCCCGGAGAACAGGTACTACTCTTTAACTCTAGATTGAGGTTATTCCCCAGAAAATTAAGGACTAAATGGAGTGGTCCTTTCGAAGTGGTAAGAATGACACAACATGAGGTTGTTGAACTTAAAGGTGAGACTGGCCCTACGTTCTTGGTAAATGGGCAAAGGGTGAAACACTACTTTGGTAAGGATTCAGATCGTGATCGGGAGGCTCTTGAGCTAAATGATGAATGATCCAAGTTGTGTCGTGCCGCGACGTTAAATCAAGCGCTACATGGGAGGCAACCCATGAACAATATGTAATAGATAGGTAGTTCGTGTTTGAAATTTTGATTTTTATTATTTTAGCATAGTTTAAATTTGTAGAATCTAGGAAGTTCTTTTAGGTCTTAGTTTTAGTTAAATGGGATTTTTCATTATTTGTAACTTAGCTTGTAATAGTGAAAAATGAAAAGAAAAAAAAAGAGCGAAATCACTGAAGCCAGGCGCACTGAGTGCCACGCCGCGCCATGCTCCACAATTCAAAGATCAAGTTGGTGCTCGCTGAGAGATGTGTCACTCCTCCATCGCGCTACACTCCAGTTTTTTTAATCCGGGTTTGTTCCCGGATAAAACCGACCCACTCCCCTTAAATCCCTAAAACTCCCCTTTCTTTCCCCATTCTTCTAAAAGCCGCCCAACCCTCCCAAATATACTCTCCAACTCTTCTTCTTCCTCCATTACTCTCCACATTCCTCCATTAACACCTACTCAAAACCTTTCCCTTCCACAAAACCAACTCTCATTCTTCCTTCCTCCACCTATAAAAACCAATACCTACACTTCACCCACTTCCTTTTCTACTCCAACTCTATTTTTCTCTTTTTTTATTTTTTTACCCACTGCCCGTACGACCCCCCCCCNCCCCCCCCCCCAAAAAAAAATTCTAAGTTTATTTTTCTTTTCTTGAGTTTTCTCTTCTTAACAGGTCACAATGGCTCCAAAAGGGAAGAGTGTGGCAGGTTCTAAGTGGAGTAGGAAGGGTGAAGCATTCGGGTCCAAAAATCGAGAAACAGTCTAGAAATTTGGAAAAAAGGTGGTGGAGCGGTACGGTTGGGAATGGTTTGAGTGTCAGCGCGAACCAAAGTATATGGGTGACGAATACGTCCATGAGGTAAGGTTGCAGTCTCAATTTCTTGTTATTTATCGGATTGTGCTTGATTGGGGCTGATATTTATTTTTGATCATCCGGGAGATTGTAATTTGTCTTTAGTTCGTGAGTTTTATGCAAATTGGCTCACTGAAACTAAATATAAAATTGTTCATATTAGAGGTAAGGATGTGAAGTTCAATGCTACGATACTAAATGAATTTTTGGGGACCCCAAATTGTGATTCTGATGACTTAAATACATTGAAGGATAAACCTCCTTATAGGGATATCTGACATACTTTATGTGGGGTAGAGGCCATGGCTAGGTAGGAGCGTAGCAAGGATACTGGGAGACATAATACCCTCAATTTTGCTAATTTCAATCAAGTTGCTAGGGTGTGGTTAAAGATAGTGTGTAGTGTGCTACTACTCGCGAAACATCTGACAGAGATAACAAGGGATAGGGTGGTGTTGGTTTATATGATGATGAAAGGGATGCCCATTAATGTAGGGCTATTCTTAGACAACACATGATGAATTTTAGAAATAATATGAGGTGGCGGTTTTGCTATGGGGGTTTGATCAGCCGATTTCTAAAGGCCCGTGGTATTGAGGAAAAGGCTATGGACATGACCATTGCTTTTCACCCGGATCTGACGGGTAAGCTAGTTGATGTGAACAGGACTGAAGCACTTGACACATCACATGGACCGGTTCTGTCTGCTCAAGAGAGGCAAGCCCGTGACGATAGTGTCATGGCTAGGTTTTTGGGATGGCTGAGTAGCAATTGCAGATCGGTGGACATTTGGTTACTAATGTTGAGATGGAAACAATGTAGAACATTATTCTTTGTCTGAAAGTGCAACGTTTTTGTGCAAGACTGGTCCTGTCTTTTTGGAGCCTTTGGATGATGATGAGGCTATGGATGATGATGTTATGGATGAGGAGATGAATTCCTTGATGGTGTTCAATGGTGGTGACGACAAGACCTAGAGGCCCTAGTGTCACAGACTTAGAGTTTTTACCAAAGCTCCGTGCGGCGCTTGACAACTTAATCACTATTCTTTCAAAATCTTGCAAGCTCAAGCAAGCCTTTTAAGATTAAGATCACTAAGAGAATGAAAAGGAAAGACTTTAGAAAGAACAAGAGAGCTTTGGAAGAAGGCTTTTGTATTCCTTTTTGAAGATTGCTTTACACTTGAGTGATGCCTTGCAAATGGTTGGCACCTTTATTTATACTATCACCTAAGGACTAAAGTGCAATTTAAAATTACTTTAGAAGTCCCTAAGATATTTACACATTGGTTCCTTTTTTAGAGAAGTCTACATTATCTAGGATTTTCTAAGGCTTTCTTGAAATATCCAAGGTATTCTAGAGTTTTCCATAAGCCTCTCTTCAACTCTAGAAATCTCTACGCCTACTTGGCTGAAAAATTGGACTGGCAAAGTGGTGGGATGTCACACGCTCCCCCACTTGATGATGCGACGACTGCGGCACATTGCTGCAGAAACTCCCGGATTTGGTCTTTGAATTGCCACAAGTCTTCATATTTCTCCCATGTGGCCTCCTCCTGAGATTGTCCCGTCCAATGCACAAGGAACATGGTGTTGGCTTGTTGACCCTGCTTCCATTTGGCTTGATAGTCTATGATAGCTTCAATCTTTCGATCATGCGAGGCAGTGACAATAATGGGTGCCCGTCATGATTGGTTTCGGCTACTATCTTCTTTGTCCCCATGGTATGGCTTGAGGACGCTTACATGAAACACCACATGGATTTTAAAGTATAGAGGCAACTCCACCTTATATGAGATCTTGTCCACCTTGGTAACGATCTTGAACAGACCCATAAATTTCCACACTAAGTTTTAATGAACGCCCCTTAGTACCTTGAACTGTCTTGGATTGAATTTCATCAAGACCATGTCACCTTATTTGTAATCCATGGGACCCCTTTTACAGTCAGCAAACTTTTTCATCTTGTTTTCTGCCTTGTCCAAGTAGGACTTGGCAGTGTCAAGTTGCTCTTCCCATCCCTTGGCAAGATGGAAAGCTCCCAAACTCTTCCCTTCGAAAGAAGCCGATAAAGAATGCGGAGTTTGGGGGTGTTGGCCCGTCGCCAATTCAAATGATATGCTCCCGGTTGACTCACTCCTCTACAAGTTATATGAAAATTGCGCCATGTCTAGGAGTCTTGCCCAATCCTTTTGGTGTGCACTGACATAGTGCCTCAGGTAGCACTCCAACAGGGCGCTGACGCGTTCGATCTGCGGGTGGAAACTTGTGGAGAAATGAAGTTTTGTGCCAAGTATCTCGAATAGCTCCCTCCAAAAGTTTCCAGTAAAGCGGGGGTCTCGGTCGCTAATGATATGTCTTGGCAGCCCCCAATATTTCACCATGTTCTTGAAGAACAATCGAGCGCCCTCCTTTATAGTGCATCCAGCTGTGGCGGGTATGATGGTAGCATACTTTAAGAACCTATCCACCACGACCATGATAGTTCCATACCCGTCGGACTTAGGTAGGGAAGTGATGAAGTCCATGGTCACATTTTCCCATGGGCATTCCTCTACGGGTAGTGGCTTTAGTAGTCCTCCCGGATGCGTTTGCTCCACCTTGTCTTATTGGCACACAAGACAAGTCTGCACATAGCACTAGATATCGTCCCACATGTGTGGCCAAAAATAGATAGCCTCGATCAGCGCCCTCATTCGTCGCTACTCTGGATGCTCGACCCACGGTGTGTCGTGGCTTTCCTTAGTGATTCACCACCTAATAAACCCGAACTTTGGCACATAGACCCTTCGACCGGATGTGAGCAAAAGGCCACCTTCCACCCAAAAATGCCTAGTCTTGCCTTGAGTGGCTAACTCTATAAGCTTGTGGATCATGTTGCAAGCCATCCTTGATTGCATCTTGAATATCACAATGGGCCGTCGTGATAGCAACAAGTTCGGTCTTACTACTTAGCGCATCGGCAACAACGTTGCCTCTTCCTGGCTTATACTCCAAGACGTAGTCGAATTCAACTAGAAAATACTGCCACCTAGCTTGTTTTGGGGTGATCTTCTTCTGTGACTGAAAGTGGCTGGTGGCCACGTTATCCGTCTTGACTATGAACTTGGAGCCTAATAGGTAGTGTCTCTATGTGTGCAGGCAACATACGATGGCCGTCATTTCTTTCTCCTGCACCGTGTAGCACCGTTTGGTCTCGTTCAACTTGCGGTTCTCAAATGCTATTGGGTGTCTATCTTGCATTAAGACTCCCTCAATGGCAAAATCCGAAGCATCCATATGCACTTGGAAGGTTTTTGAAAAGTCAGGCAGCGTCAAGACCAGCTCTTCTGTTACCATGGCCTTGAGACATTTGAATGCTTGTTGGCACTCCCCGCTCCAAACCCACGACTTATTTTTCTTCAACAACTCGGTCAGTGGAGCGGCCTTTGCGAAGTAGCCACTTATGAACCTGCAGTAATAGTTTGCAAGTCCAAGGGATGATCGCAGCTTGATCACTTTGGTGGGCGCCTCCCACCTTTGGATCGCCTGGATCTTAGCCTCTTCCATCTGTAGTTTGCCCTGACTGATGACATGGCCTAAGAAATGTACCTCAGGTTGGGCAAACTCGCACTTCTCCCGCTTGATGTATAGCTAGTTTTCCCGTAAGACTTGGAAGACCTTTCTCAGATGTTCCACGTGCTCCTCCAGGGTGTTACTATAGATGACTATGTCATCCAAGTACACCACCACGAAATTTAAGTAAGGATGAAAGATCTTGTTTATCAGCGTGCAAAAAGTGGCAGGTGCGTTGGTTAACCCAAAAGCCATTACCAACCACTTGTACGCTCCGTATCTGGTCCCGCACGTTGTCATTAGCTCATCCCCCTCTGCGATGCGCACTTTGTAGTAGCCTTTTTGGAGGTCCACTTTAGTGAAATACATAGCCTGCCCAAGTCTATCAAACAAATCTGCAATGAGCGGGATATGATATTTGTTCTTAATAGTTACCTTATTGAGCGCCCGATAGTTGATGCATAAGCATAAGGATCCATCCTTTTTCTTCTGGAACAGTACCAGTGCGCCATAAGGTGTCTTGGATAGACGGGTGTGACCGGCCTCGAGGAGCTCCTTCAACTGCTTTCTTAGATCCTTTAGTTCGGGTGGAGCCATGCAGTAAGGTGCATGGGCAGGTGGCTTGGCTCCAACCTCCAACTCTATCTTGTGATCTACCTCGTGCCTCAGAGGTAGAGTCTTCGGTAGCTCGTCTGGCATCCGTCCTTGTTCTCTTCAAGGACTTTCTCTATGATCAGTGGCAAGGACTCATTAGCACCATTGTCTTTTCCCGAACTTGCAATGGTAGCTAGGAACATCGGCTCTCCTTTCTTCAGGCCCTTCATGATCTGCATGGCCGACAAGAGGGCGTGTCCTTCCTTCTTTGGCACCTTGACTAGGGGTACCATGCACGACCCTCCCTACTCCATGACCATGAGTTGTTGGAGGTAGGGGTCAATCATCGTATAACAGCGCTAGAAAAACTCATGCCCAAAAATAATGTCAAAGATATCTAAGGGAGCGACGGTGAAGTTTGTCTTAACTTGCCATTTTCCTAACATGATGCTCATTCCTTGGGAGACTCTGCACACGGGGGTCGGTGGTGCATTGACCGTCTTGAGGTGGGTGTTGCTTGAAACATAGTTCATCCCTAACCTTTCTGCCGCCATCTTGGTCATGATGTTTGCTTCTGCCTCGGAGTTCACCATGGCATGAGATGTTCGTCCATTAATTGAGATGTATACATATTACGTGTTGAACTCTCCTGGCTTCTCTGTCTGCTTGGCTATAGTCCCGCATAGTCCAACCATGCCCAACGGTGTCGTGCCCGCGTCCTGCCCTTGCTCTTGTGCGTCCTTCTCCTTCCGTTCACGTAAGATGGCATCAAAAGTCTTCATTTCTAGGCACCTAGCATAGCCGTGTGGTCCTCCGCATATGTAGCAACCATCTCCCTTGGTGGTCTGCGCCTTTTTCTTTGTGTAGTTCTGGCACACGAACTGTTTGTTATCCGGCTTGTAGGAGTCGTGGTGCTTAGGGTGTGCCTGTTGCTCCTTGCCTTAAACACGATCTCCTCCACCTTTGGCATGACTGCTCCTTGCATCATTTCTCTTTGCCTTGTCATGTCGTTCATGCTTGAAGTCCGTCAAGGACTCGGCCTGTGTGATGGCCTCATCTATGGTCTTTACTTGTCACCGCTCCAACTCCGTCTTGGCCAAATTTTGCAGTCCATCCATGAAGTGGAACAACATGTCTTCATCCGTGAGGTTGGGAATCTGAAGTGTTAGAGTTGTGAGCTACTTCACTACACCCGAATGCTACCCGCTTGCTTCAATTCCCTGAACTTGCGCTTAACCTCATATATGTCGTTGTTAGGGAAAAAGACTTTCTTGAACTCTTCACGGAATTTTTCCCACGTGTTGATGGTGCACGTCCCCTTCCCTATCTCGGCTTCCTTGCGCCTCCACCATAGCATGGCCATCTATGAAAGATACAATATGGCAGTGTTGATATTGTTCTCGTCACTCTTCACCCGACTACACTTGAAGTAATTCTCCAAGTGCCACAAAAATTTCTCCACCTCTTGAGTGTCACGGACGCCTTTAAATATAGGTGGCTTGGGAGCCTCGACCCTGGCATCCCTGTCACGATCGGGTGACATGGATCCTCCAGCTTCCACACTTTCCTTGAGTGCCTTCATCTAGGCCTTCATGGTTGCAATTGTGCTTAACGCCTCCATGAGCCGGCACTCCAAGGAAGCGATAGCCTCCTTCATCTTGAACTCGGCCTACTGACGTCCCTCCAACTCCTTACGAATGTTTTCGGTCTCCTTAAGGGTGAATTCTTCAAGAGTTTTGAACTTCCCGTCGGCCACATTCATACGCCGGCCTAATATCTCCACGGCCTGCCTCGCCACTTCGACCCTTGCAACCCACTCTTCTCCTGCGGTGACGTCAATGGCCTCCTCGTCAAGTTCATCATCACTTGCTTCGGTGGTCGAGGGTGGATGAGATGTTAGCGCCTCGCTTGGTGTGGGATCCAACAACATTTCTTCATGACTCTTTTGGTGCTTCTTTCCCTTGCGGTTATTTTTCCACCATCTGAACGGACGTTGGTGGTGCTAGCGGCATTCACATCTCTTTCGGTTGCCATTCCCTTAGTATCAAACCTAGCTCTGATACCACGTTGTCACGGACTTAGAGTTTTTACTAAAGCTTCGTGCGGCGCTTGACAACTTACTCATTATTCTTTCAAGATCTTGCAAGCTCAAGCAAGCCTTTTAAGATTAAGATCGCTAAGAGAATGAAAAGGAAAGACTTTAGAAAGAACAAGAGAGCTTTGGAAGAAGGCTTTTGTATTGCTTTTGGAAGATTGCTTTACACTTGAGTGATGCCTTGCAAATGGTTGGCACCTCTATTTATACTATCATCTAAAGACTAAAGTGCAATTAAAATTACTTTAGAAGTCCCTAAGATATTTACAAATTGGTTCCTTTTCTAGAGAATTCTACATTATCTAGGATTTTCTAAGGCTTTCTTGAAATATCCAAGGTATTATAGAGTTTTCCGTAAGCCTCTCTTCAACTCTAGAAACCTCCACGCCCACTTAGCTGCAAAATTGGACTGGCAAAGTGGCAAGAGTCACACCAGGGAGTAGTCCTAACCTTATACTTTGTTTTATTTGTGCACTGAGGACAGTTTTTTTTTTTAAAGTATGGGGTGGGGTAATATTCTCTGTTGTATATAGTTGTTTACTGATTTATCGAGTCTAGTGTTAGTTTTTAGTTTAATTTTTTTTTATTTTGGGTTTCTCAGAGTTTGTTTATAGTACTTTTACTGAGGATTATCCCTTTGAACCAAATAGGATTAGTTTATTGCTTTATTGAGTCTTAGGAGTGACGGTTCCCAATGATGGATGGATGACAACCATCTTAAGGGAAAATTAGTCACATAGAAGAGTAGGATTGAGAAACCAACCTTGGTCTTTTGAAGCTATGTCCGAATAAGTTAGCCAAATGTCATGGGTAGTCATATTTGGAAAAATGCAATAGATTGTTGACCTTGTAACTAGCATGTGTTCTTAAGTTTTGACTCAAAATAATATGAAAATGGGCTTAATTGTGTAGTGATACTGTAATGCAAATTGTANTAAGTTAGCCAAATGTCATGGGTAGTCATATTTGGAAAAATGCAATAGATTGTTGACCTTGTAACTAGCATGTGTTCTTAAGTTTTGACTTAAAATAATATGAAAATGGGCTTAATTGTGTAGTGATACTGTAATGCAAATTGTATGAGCATGTTAGTTGATATATCCTTATATGTGTCATGATGCCATGTGTGGTGAAAATTGATTGGTTCTTGCTTAACTTGATAGCTAGAACTTGCCTTGTATATGTTGAATTAGTAGCTTGTATGACTTAGGGAATGTGATTGAGGCGTTTCTTTTAATTAACCAATTCTTGACTCTACTTGTATGCCTACCATTGATATTATCCCTAGTGAAGCCCCATTGAGCCTTTAGCCTTGTTTATTGATAAACCACATGATAAGCCGAAACTCGTTTGTTTGATACCAAGCCTTTTGGTCCTATAAAAATCCTTAATGCACTATGTTAAGAAGAAGGGTTGAAAATTGTTGGTTGATAAAGTAAGGGTTAATTGTTACATTGTGTGGAAAAGAAAATTTTGTTTTGGCCCTGGTCCTTAGTGACAATGTGCACCTCGACTAAAATTGAGGGTGGCTAATTTAGAACTATGCTCGAAACATTGGCCCTGATCTTATCAAGGATAATGTGTACCTTACTCGGATGTTAAAATCCAGAGTTTGGATGGCTAGTGCAAAGGCATGAAAAAAAAGAGAATTTGATAAAAAAGAAATAAAGGGCAAATATGGAGCAACAAAGGGGGTATATAGTCATGAAGTGTACACTAGGAGGAAGGAAAAACTATGAAAGAGATTGTTGGGAAAATAATAACATGTGCATTAGGGAGGTGTAGTCACTAAAAAATGATTCCCAAATAGTCCATCCCTTTCCTTAAGCCGACATTACAAC
The DNA here is from genome assembly GCF_019186545.1 of Solanum stenotomum. Taxonomy (NCBI): domain Eukaryota; kingdom Viridiplantae; phylum Streptophyta; class Magnoliopsida; order Solanales; family Solanaceae; genus Solanum; species Solanum stenotomum. Next base: position 13,878,426 of record NC_064283.1, on the reverse strand, counting down.
CAAATGAAGTCCTCTTGATTCCTTGAGAAGTATAATGTGAAAGTAAGAGCACAGTATGGGCAAGCTTATGGTATGTTGAGGAAAGTAAGAATTTCTTTTGTGAGAGTGAGTTGATTGTTTAAAAAAATAGGCCTTGTTGAGTTTGAAATTGTTTGAGTGGCAGGCTTTACTAAATATAAACAAGTGAGGGCATTCATGGCATGTGTAGGATTATCTAATTGGTGTGTTTGTATGAATTTGCATTAGCCCGAAAAAATAATAAAAGGGTCATTCTATGAGCATGTGTCATACTTGGTGTAAATGTTGTGAATTGTTGCATCCATTGTGAACTACAAGAACATGATTGAAAATGTTTGGTTGGCTTTGAGGTGGGTTGAAAAATCCAAGGGTTGTGAAAAAGAGATGATGGTGTAGAGATTGTTTGAGGACAAACAAAATTCTAAGTGTGGGGTGGTGATCTTAGGCATATTATATGCCTAAGTTGTCAATATTTTCCCATGAGTCGATTAGATTGAAGAATGATCTCTAGTCATTAGATTAATTTTTTGTGTAACTTGTGATGATTCTGCACTTACACACATGATTAGTTGTTTCAGGAACTCTCAAGGGAATTGGAGTTAACTTGAAGAAAAGAGATGCAAAAGAGCATGAAGAACGACTAAGGATGAAGGCCCCAGGGCCAGGCGCACTGCTAGGCACGAGATGCCAAGGACCAACATTCAGAGAGGTCTCTCAGGCGCGCTGAGAGGCGCGACGTGCCAGGTGAAAGCTTCAGAGGTAAGGTTTGGGCGCGATGCTAGGCGCGAAACGCCAGTGGGATCCTGACTTTTCCAACTTAAAAGTGTTAAAAAGGGATTCCTAATTGGAAAAGACTTTGGCTCTAATTTTCCTACCATTATAAATGACCCTTAGGGTTCCATAATTAGGGTTCGACTATTGATTTAGTGGGCAAGAGCAAGAATTCAAGTTTGTAATAGGTTTTAATCCTTTAACTCTTCTATTTTCTGAAAATTGCATGAACTATTGTACTTTCTTGTTTTCTAATAGCATGAGTGGCTAAATGTCCTAGTTATGGGGATGTAGCTACGAATGGATTGTTGATTATTAAAAGGCTTTATGAATTAATTCTTGGTTGTCATTACAAGTTACTTCTATATTCTTGTATTAGTATTTTATGATTGATCACTATAAGATAAGTATGTTGTCTAATCTTAAAATTGAGAGAGGAGAGATTAAATAAGAGAATATAGAGAGCTCGTTTGATTGAGGTGATTTGTGTTTAGGAGTGACGCCCGGACGAACAACTTGCTTGGTTACGAAATAGGATGAAATATAAATGCTCGCCAGTTAGTATATTAATCCCCACTCAACGATGTAGTTAGATAGCTAACTGGAGTAGGCGACTAGAAGTGTGTAGCCCGACTCATACAATTAACCCTATAAACCAGTAACTTGACAACAGAAATTAGTTCTAAGCCAATAATACGATACATGAGATTCAATACATGTTGCAGCCTTGGAATTGTCTTTTACTTGCTTGAAACATCATATTTAAGTCGTTCAATCTTGGTTACTTTTATTTATTGCTAAAGTAGTCGTAGTTAACAATCAATCATCAACTCTTGAAACTGTTGCTTTTACTTTTAGTTGTAGAATTAAGTGTTAAATATAAATTCATCATAAGTCCCTTGGAAACGATAACTCGTTTCTTAAAGAATCTAAACTACTTGTGCGACCACGTACACTTGCGTGTATATTGGGGACAAACACTATCCTAGTAATATTGACAAACCACAACTAAATCGTCCTAAAAAGGATAAGCAACCGCTACAAATATAATTCAGTTTTTAAATTTGGAGTCGAATCCCACATAGAATTAACATTTACCTATAACTATTCAATATCACTAAGAAAGTGGATTTAAGTAATTATTTAGTTTTAAAGATTAAGATTCTTTCTTCTAACAATTTAACTAACAAATATTAAAGCAATAAAATTATCAACTAAAAAGAATGGGTTGACTTTAAAATTTAGTAGGCACAAATTTATGATTTTCCCAATTGTCGAATTCCATCTCGCTATAATATCTCCTAATTAATCTCTATTTATCATGAATCGTCTCTTAGTACAACTATCTCTCGACCAAGATATTTGTACTAAGAGAAGATTTCTTGATATTAATAAAGATTTATTCCGACCTTATGAAAAATGAAGGAGAACTTGTTGGTGCTGAAATATCATATCTTAGTGTAATTGGTGCATTAATGTATCTTGTCAATAATTCTAGATCAGATATAGCTTTCTCGGTAGCAAAGTTTAGTTCTTCTCCAACACGAAGACACTGGAATTGAATTAAGCATATATTTATATACCTCTAAGGGACCATTGATATGAGATTGTTTTACTCAAATGAATCCAAGTCACACTTGATTGATTATGCAGATGCATGATATTTGTTTGATCCCCATAAAGGTCGATAGCAGACAAGCTATTTATTTACATGCAGTGGTACAACTATATCATGACGTTCAACAAAACAATATATGGTTGTCACTTCTTCAAAACATGCAGAGATAATAGCCATTCATGAAGCAAGTCGAGAATGTGTTGGTTAAGTTCAACAGCTCAACACATTCAAGAAACGTGTGGCCTTTCTTTGAAGGAGATGTTCCAATAATATTGTATGAAGACAATGTTGCATGTATAGATTAACTAAAGGGAGGATACATTAAAGGAGACAAAACAAAGCACATTTCACCAAAATTCTTTTTCATGATCATCATAAGAAGGATGATATAGATGTTCAGCAAGTTAGCTCAAGTGATAATTTAACAAATATGTTTACTAAGTCATTGTCAACTTCAACCTTTGAGAAATTGAGATACAAAATTGGAATGTTTCGTCTTCAAGATATTAAATAATATTTTCATCAGGGGGAATAAATATGAGTTGCACTCTTTTTCCCTTAACCGAGATTTTTGTCCCGCATAATTTTTCTTGGTAAGGTTTTTAACGAGACAGCAAAACAATGCATATTAAGAATAACTATGTACACTCTCTCTTCTTCTTCTAGAATTCCTTTGTACATGGACATCAAGGGGGAGTGTTGAAAATAATGAAATGTGGATGTCCTTTTAGGATTTAGGCATGACTTTAAAGATTTCCTTCATGAGTTAGAAGGATTACAAATACACTCCTACCTTCTATATATATTATCTTATAACAATTACCAAATTTTTCGCCTTGCTTCACACAACTCCTCTCAAACTCTCTTTTCAAAAGATATTTATAGACTATTTATAAATATAAAAAAAAAAGTCTCAAATAAAATAATAAAATCCAAAACAACTTTTAAAATATCAGGCCAAATAGTGCGATCGACCAAATTTCTAGTGACAAATTGATGGCCACTGGCTTGCTGCTATGTTCCCCACTTGTCTCCCTCCTCTTTTTTCTTTTCTTTTCTTCCGTTTAATTTATTTCTACTTTGAATTTTTTTATCTTCATATTATTTTATTTTGGCATCATGAAATATAAGTCAAATAGAGTAGAAGGGAAGAATTGGAAGTCGGATCCAAATTTCTTTGATCTTTTTAAGGCCTCATTTGTTTGTACTTAATGAAGGTCTAAATCTTAATCATTCAGATTCAGCCATTAAGGCCTCATTTGTTTCCATTAAGATTAAAACATCTGAATCTGAATAAACATCTGACTATTAAGATGTGCATTAAGATTTAGATGTCTAGATCTGAATGCACATCTAAATATTAAGATGATGTCTCTAGATCTGAACATTGAATGAATAAAATTGTTTGTTTTCAATATCTGAATGTGCATATGAGATTAAACATCATAAATTATTATAAGAGTTTCATTTCAACAAAAAAGTATTACTTTTTAATAAAAATAATATTTTAAATATTTATATTTGATTAAAATAAATTATGTTATATGCAAAAAAAATTATATATCGATATAAACATTATTGTAATGTGATTTCTTTTAAGAATTCAACTTAAAAATCTTTAATAAGAAAATATATCACGAAATTGCATAGGCATAATATAATATCAAAAAATTATGATAGATATTGGTCAAAAAATAATAAAGAAGGTTTCACATCATCAAAGCCTAACATATATTCTAACTAGTCAAAAAAATTAAAGAATTTCTAATTTTTTTTGGATGATCTTAATCCATTTCTCCAACTTGTGAACCCGTAGCGTCATCATGCTTTTTTGTAGTTGTCACTTTCACAAAATATACTAACAATTGTACTGTATAATGGTTCTTGGCATCCAATTTCATATAATTTTTTCTTTGCATTCTTCAAAGCTAGTTGTACTATTTTTAATCAATAAATCCAAAGCAGTACTCATCTTCTCATCAATTTCTTCTTCAAAACTTTTCTTCAACCGAACTGAAGATTGGGATGAAGAATTATTAGGAGCTCCATCATTTTTATCACCAACTAGATATATGTATAACTTGGACTCCAATCATGAACTCCTGTTGCAATACAGCCTAAAAAAAAATTGTACACAAACTTGGAAGGGTAGAGGTGAAGTCTTCAATGTCATTGGCCTAAACAAATTACATTTTCATAAGAGACCCCATTTATGTATATATGGTAGTTGTTATTAATCATGACTACTATTTTTACTCAAAAATCTTGAGTTCTTGACAAACATCAATACACCAAAAAATATTATTACAACAAGAGTTCTTGAAAAAAATCAATACAACCAATAAAAATTGTTAATATAAGAAAATACTTGTATAGATTATGAGAACTTACCAATTCAAGAGGGAAAAAAATTAATGTTAGGTTGAGAAAAGAGAGGAAGAAAGTTTGTAGAGAGAGAGCAAGTCACGCAATGAGAGGGAGAGGTGATGTCAATTTTTTTTCACGCGTATTAAATAAGTCTGAATGTTGTTAAGACTCTCTCTGTCTCGCCCCGAGCTACCCCCGAGACGCGGACACGGGACCTAGGACCACAAGTGATCCCAAGCTAACCCTGCTGGCATGATCATGAGCATACTAAAGATAATAAACTGATGCGGAAGCTAAATCATAAATAAAATGAAAAAGATGGGGAATACCCATATACTATAACTGAGATATATCAAATCTGATGAGTTTAATACAAAGAAGATACTAACTCAATACTAAGTTGAATATATCTATGTCTGAAAATAGCCTCTAACTGACTAGAAAATGTTGGGACAGGCCCCAACTAAGTCTAGCAAAACTGAAACTAAAGGACTAAATACTGAAAAGAAACTCATGACTATTGTCCTCGGAGAATGAGGACTCACCAACTGATTCTGCTGAACTGGAGATCGAGAACCGATCTAAGCATGATCTGGATGCTGAGAACCTGAACCTACATCACGAGAAGATGTAGTGCACGTATGTGTCAGTACTTGAAAGGTACTGAGCATGCAGGATAGAGTAAAGCTGAAATAACATATAACTGAACAAAGCAATAAAGCAATGAAATAATCTGGACATGATATAGATACTGAAAATACTGAATACTGAGCTAACTGAATGCAATGACCAAATTTATAACATGCTGAGACTGAATACTGACTGTACTAAAATATGGTCAATGCAAAAGAATCTGACTGAACTGTGGGAGCTACTAATAATCGACATAAAACCACATGAGCTAAATGTGGACTCCGATGTATACGCCCCATCGAGAGGACCCAATATACCCTGCCAGAGGTATAGAGGCATGCTGGCGTGATCACTAAACTGATGCTGCCCACAGAGGGGACTTACACCTACGTGGCTCGTAGTTCTGGAACTATATGGGTACGCTGAAACCCTAGTCCAACTCGGTATTATGCTACTCCCAATAGATTAAGTGGTTAACACATTATGACTGAGTTTCTGTAAATACTGGATAGCTCGAAACTGAACATGCAAACTGAGAATGCAACAATTAATCTGATAATGATGTATTCATAAACTGAGGCATGTATAACTGAATATATTATGACTAAAATACTGAATAACTCAAAATAGGGTTTATACTGAAATATACTGACAATGTGGGATAAAACTGGAGCATGTATATCTGAATAACTGAAATATCTGACCTAGCATGTGTAATTCAAGAACTAATGAAATACATAGCTAGGGTTCTGAAGTTTATGTAAGAAACTGAGCAATAACATGATAATCTGATTTGGAACATTTAAATAACTAATTCATGATGATCTGTTCAAATTCTAGAAACCCTAGGTCTGTTCATAATCATGGAATCAAGAATCTGACTGAATTCTAGGGACCTAATGGGCGAAAGGAACCCACTAGTGAAATCCCCCATACCTGGTGACGAATTCCAATGAGAAATCTTTCGATTTTGGGGCTGGAACTGAAGGAACCTCGCTGCGTTCTTGAACTAGGGTTCTTGACCTCTTTCTCCTCTCTTGCTTCTACTTTTCTAAGTTTTGATTAATGAATTGACTTGGATAAGTTCTAGTTATGTTTCTAGGCTTAAACTAATTAAAACCTCATGATTTAGGATTTAAACGACGTATCTAAGGGGTTAAACGAAATGGGAAAAGACCAAAAGACCCCTGAATTAACTGCTGTCGGAGTGACTGACGGAATGGACCTACGGTCCGTCAATCAATTGACGGTCCGTCGATTGGGTCCGTAGGTCGAGTCTGCCCGACAGGTCTTCACTAAAACAGGCATAACGTTTTACTCGTAGGTTGGAATTTAGCAAACTCAGTGGCGTTGGAAAGATAATTCAATTATCTATCTAACCATAGGTCATGGTACACATAATTCATTTTGTTCTAAGAGTTATGACCATCTGAAGTTGACCCATCAATATTTTTCAACTAACTGGTTGCTGATCCTCATCTACGGTCAGACCTACGGACCGTGGAACGAATGATGGTCCATGCTGGTCGACCATAGTTTGTGTCAGAGGCTGGGTAAGGGAAGTCTCGATCCACGGACACAGACCACGGACCGTGGTCTGATCTACGGACCGTGGGTCTGTCCATGAGTCGGGACTTAGCCAAATTTTCTGACTGAGTTCTGGGGAAGTTTTCTATCATGAACCACGGACCTGCAGGACGGACCGTGAGTCCATCTACGGTCCATGGATGGTGTCCATGAGTGCCACCTGTAACACCAAAAATCTGAAATCTCTATTTTCGGATACGGGGTGTTACACTCTCAGATCTGATTCGTTCAAATTCTTCAGATTCATTCTGAGGCTATTTTTAAAAAGAAACAAATGGACTTAATGGGTTGAATCTAAATTCTGAGAGTGCAAGTCGCACAATGATGCTTTTGAGATCCATTCTATGCAATAAGTCTTCTTCTTACATAGAAGAACACAATTGTTGCATAAGCATAAATTGATATAATTAATACTCAAAAGATAATTAAAAATATTATAATTAAAAAAATTAAATATATATATTTTTGGTTTAATTTCAAATGGTAAGGATAAAAATATCAAAAAAGTATAATATGAAAATAAATATGATTTTTTTTTAAAAGTACATAGATAAAAATGACTGTAAGATATTTATCCAAATCTTTAACCTAATTTGTGGTACAAAATTTATGGTGAGAAAATGGCATAAATAGTCCCTTAACTATAGGAATAGGTCTAAAATAGTCCATTAACTATACACTTAATGGATTTAGTCCTTTAACTATTCAAAAACTTATCAACTTTGGTCTCTTAACTATACACTTACCGATTTTAGTCCCTTAACTATAAACATACCGATTCTAGTCCTTTAAGTATTAAAAATTGTCACGCCCCGAGCCTACACCTTGGGAGGGGCTGGCACTCGAGAATCATTGTTGGCCCCAAGCGAACCCTTGACCTGGCATACTTACTTAGTGGAAGACTTAAACATAAGAAACATAACTCATGCAATAACTTAAGAGATAATAACTTAGTCAAAATGACAACTCAAGTCTTAAATGTATACAACTGAAATGAATAAAACTAAAGAACTATAACTATCCATCTATGAAGCCTCTAAAACAAAGAGGGATGTCGGGAAAAGACCCCCGATCATCCTAACAACTGAAATACTAGAAAGCAATGTAAAAGGAGCTTTCCGAAAAACAAAGAGGCTCACCAACAGACTCTGAGTGCTCAACTGGATCAACGAGGAGTTGGATGATGATATTGGTTACCTGTGTCTGCATCATAACAACGATGCAGGCCAAATGGCATCAGTACATTGAATGTACGAGTATGCAAGGGGAAAACTAAACATAACATAAGCTTGAAGGGAATCTGAAAGAAACATTTACCTTGGCTTTACTCAACTCATAAATAACTTAACTCAATATAAAGCAACAATACACATGCAATATATAGAAAGCTTTTAAAACAGTAGAAAGCAACTTAGTTCGTTAAAGAAATGCAATAACAAACTCAATTGTAGTCGTATAATAAAGTAATATAGTTTCTGTGGGAGTTTCTGTAACCGATAAAACCACTATAAGCCTAAGTGGTGATACAGTGTCTTGCCCACGCTGCCAGAACTTGCCTATACTTTGCCGTCATATAGAACGCATTAACTAAGTGGATCTACTAGTCTATGCTAAAAAAGCACTTAAGGAATCATCTAAAAAGTATGATCATTTATTACCCATGATGGCTACATGGTTTATGGAGAATTGAGTTATTATGGACTCGCATCCCCATATCGGTGCTCAATACTACTCCCAAAAATATACTTAGCTCATATGTTTTTAAAACAAAACTTCTTTCTTTGATTTGAGATAATTACTCAAAACTTAGCTTAAAAGCTCTTCTTGGAAATCGGTGTTTCCATTCTTGTTCAAATGTGAAAACATTTTTAAATACTTGGGAATACTTAGTTCCCTTATAATCTTTGAAGAAATGAACTTCATTCTTTACTTCTTACTCTTTACTCAACTTGAACTTTAAGTCTTAAAACAAAGTTAAAAGCACTTGCAAAAGACTTCTTGAAAGGACTCTAAGAACTTCATAGGCTTCGCTCTTAACTTTTCTTGAATTTGAATTTATGGATTCAAGGTTATGATTCATGTTTCTGGATGATTTCTAGATGTTTAGAAGTCATTTAGAGTAGTTAGAATCAATAGGAAGTGTTAGCACACTTTAGAAGAACTTAAACGAGCGAAACGATGAAAAATGGGTGGGGGCAGACAACCCGGGCGCGTCCCTAGTGCACCGCGCCAGCCCCTAAGTTACTGGGGTTCGTTTCTGGCACACTGCTGGCGCGCCGCCCCAGCCTCTCTGGCGCAAATGGGGCGCGCCGCGCCATACCCTCCCCTGGTGCAAACTGACTAATTTTTCTTCTCGATTTCTGACCTTAATTCGATTAAACCCAATTCATTTTCTCAATATCTTCTTAGATTCAGATACCCAAAACATGTACACTAGAATCTAACTCGAACCAACTCTTAACATCTCTAAAACATCTCAAGAAAATCCATCAATCCCATATAAGTTCAAGAAGGAAAACACTTCAAGAACACAACTCAAAAACATCAAATTCTCAATCTTTTAGGACGAAAATCATGTTGAATTAAACATGCTTGGCACGTGGGTGAATGAACCCAAGGCTATGTGAACTCACATACCTCATAGGATTTAATCCTTGGCGAAATCCATGACCAAACTCGAACATTCTTGACGAATCTTTCCTTTTCTCCTTCTTTCTCCTCTTTTCTCCTTTCTCCAAGCCCTAGCTTAAATTTTCAATTTTCTAAACTGACCAAATTTTGATTTGACCCCAATTAAACTCCTAAAAAAGAATTAAAATAATTGGGTAAGGAAAAGACTAGAATACCCTTCCAAAATCCGGTTTTAGACTTTCCTTATTTGAACAGCCCAACTTCAAATGGTCATATCTCACTCATACGAACTCGAAAATGCACAAACTTGGTGGCGTTGGAAAGATTATTCCAAGATCTTTGCTACGATATCTGGAAAAATACCTAACTCATCCTGAGCTAGGATTTTTATGGTCGTTTGAAGTTGACCAAAAATCCAACTTAACGTACTTAACAAATTTTCCAGATTTTTATATTCTTTCTAGTTACGGGGTGTTACAAAAACTTATCAGGTTTGGTCTTTGTCCATTTATTTAATACAAATTGCTTAGGTTAATATTAACAGAAATCTTCGTAAAATTAAATCTTTAATCCATTTTTTAAGTTGTTTCTCTGTCCTCGCCTTTATTTTCTTCGAACTACTCTTATGAAAAGAACAATAATGTCAACAATTCAAAATAAAATTAATGATGAAAGAAGATATAAGTCTAATTTTATTCAATGGAGAATAAACTTAAGCATATAATTGTTGTTAATGACTTGAATCCGCACTTGAATATGCTAATCAGTGCGGATTTTATTTAATTTACTAAAATTTCTTGACGTAAAATAAAATGAATAGAATAATAAAATTGATCTATTTTTTAAAAAAAATTAAGAAAATTGCAAATCTACCATTTTATTAATTTCAATTTCTGAAAAATTAAACAAATTTCGTTCAATGAAGTCGTTGGAGGACAAACTTTGGATTTAACGGGTAATATTTTTTTCATTGTATAATAAATTTTAGCATATACAAGCCATTAGTAGCAATAATATGCTTTATTTTATCCTTTGTTAAATAAAATTATGCCTTATATTTTCTTTCCTCATGAAGTTTATTTTAAATCGTTGAGGTTAAGATTCTTCGCATAAGGTTAATTTGAAGAAAAAGTAGCGGAGAGAGAGAAACAACAGAAAAAGTTGCTAAAGGATTTAATTTCTCGAGGCATGAATTTCGTTAATATAAGCCTAAGCTATTTGTATTTAAAAATGGACAAAGACCAAACCTGATAAGTTTTTGAATACTTAAAGGACTAAAATCGATAAGTTTATAGTTAAGGGACTAAAACCGGTAAGTTTATAGTTAAGGGACTAAAGCTGATAAATTTTTGAAAAGTTAAAGAACTAAATCCGTTAAGTTATAATTAAGGGACCATTTTAGACCTACTCATATAGCTAAGGGACTATTTATGTCATTTTCTCAATTTATGGCACACCTGACTTGACAGCATCCATCCATATTCTAAAGGTTCCTAATTTCCTGTTAAATAATAGGTAGCAGAAGAGTCATGGCACACCAATCTTGACAAACTACATAAACCTATATGTTCAGTTATTTCTGTTTTATTTTTTATATATAGTATTCCTCTATTTAATAATAGTTATCCATTATATTAAAAATAGTTGTCTAACAATATTTGTCCAGTTTAAAAAATTAAGAGATAATTTACCTTTTGTGTCTATTTTACCCTTGCTATTAAATGAAGTACTATTTATCACATTTCTCAAAGCATTAAATTTAATAAAGTCAAAGAATAAATAGTAATATTATCCCCTATTATTTATTATTTCTTAAAAGGTGTGTCAAGTCAATAGTGGACAACTATTATTAGACAGAGGGAATATAAAAATGTCATTTAATTTGGTTTAAGTTATCATCTTTACTTTCTAATTTTAGGTGTGCATAAGTAGATACTTAAACTTGTATAAAATTGAACAAGTAGATTTATGCATTATATGTGGCATAGTACATATATGACGTCACATTGGACACAAAATAGTCATGCAGGACATCACGTAGAACGAATATGTCTATTTGTTCAATTTTATACAAATTTAAGTGTCTACTTGTGCATATCCAAAGTTAAAGAGCATAAATGTCATTTGAGACCAAGTTAAATGACATATTTATGTATTATGCCTTTAGTTTTCAAGTTGAGCCATAATATCCCGAAGATAAAACTAACACTAGTAAAAATAAAGATTTTTCTCACTGCAAATCAATAGAAAATTTGAACTATAGAACATGATTTTCCTACTCATTTTTCATAATCAGCTCACTAGAAAAATGTATTGGTAAACAAATTTTCATTGAAATATGGAAAATTTGATGTAATTCTTCTCATATGATCAGTCCTTATTTTTTTTCTTTCTCACCAATTCAACCAAATGGGAATAGCCACGGAACATTTTTCAATAGGAAATTGTGACTTTAAAGTAGTAGTGTAAGTTTATGTTGTTCACAAACATACCATGTAAAAGAGAAATAAGTTATTACCTCCTCTGTCCTAATTTACATGGCACAAAATTTGAATTTCGAGAAATAAATTTCTTAATTTGGATCGTGAATTCTAACATAGAATCTATAAGGTTCTTCAAACAAAATATACACATTTTGAAAGACTACGTAATTAAGAAATATGGATGAGTCGCAATAACTAACAACGGGTCAAAATATATAAAAGACAAAAACAAACTTGTTTGATTATTGAAATTCAAAAGACGTACATAAATTGAGACACACCAAAAAGTGTATAATAGCAATTACGTATTAGATAAACATGTAGTAACTAACCATTAAGAGAGATCAAAAGGAGTAGTAATCAAACAAAGATCATTCTTTCTACAGGCAGCTACTCCTTCTGCTTCAGTCATATCAAAATCATCAACACTAACTCCATCAAGAAGTTTCCAATCGAAGTGATACAACAACTTAGCTAAAGAATGCCCTACAGTAGCTAAACCGGATAACTTTCCTGGACACATTCTTCTTACTGCACCAAACGGAATAAACTCAAAGTTATTTCCTCTAAAGTCATAGAACTATTCTCAAATCTCTCAGGTATAAAGCTTTCTAGATCATTATGCCAATATCTAGAATCTCTTCCAATTGCCCACGCATTCACTATAACTTTAGTTTTGATAGGTATGTTGTATCCATCAATTTGTGTTTCTTCTCTACATTCCCTTGGGATTAATAGAGGAGCCGCGGGGTGTAACCTTAGTGTTTCTTTAATCACTAATTTCAAATACTTCAACTCCTCTGTATCGATATCTTCAAATGTCTTCTTTCCTTTTAAGGTTTCTCTAACTTCAAGTTGTGCTTTCGCCATAACAACTGGATTTTTTATCATTTCTGAGAATGCCCAAATAAGTGTTGTCGATGATGTTTCGGCTCCTGCCATGACCATTTCCTACACGTAGAAAAATATCAAATATTTTTCGAATTTTTCCTAATTCAAACTTGAAAACTCTAGCTAACATAATAAATCAAATTCAAAAGTTATAGGTACTAAAACTTACAAAAATAACTGCTTTGATATTTTGATTTGTGATTGGCATTCCAAATTCCCCACTCTCCAACATCAATCAAGTCTTCAGCTCCAGACTCACCATTACCTTTGTTACCATTTGCTCTATTTTCGCGATGTTCATTAATGAGCTTCTCTAAAATCACATCAACCTTTTCATGGGCCTTCAACAACCTAGACTTCATCCCACTGATCCCATGAAGCCATTTATGTGAAGGAAACAAGTCAGTTAAGTTGAATCCTGAAGACAACGAAACAGCCTCTTTCACCAACATTATCAACTTATCTTGATCATGAACAACTTTCCCAAAAGCCGATCTACAAGTTACAGAACCTGTAAACCAAAAAATTTTATTCGATAGGTTTACCATCTACTCATCAGGCGTAGAATTGATGATAGATGAGACGAGACTTGACATCTCTTCTTGTTGAATTGAGTTAAATGATTTGACCATCTTTGCACTAAGAAGTTCCAGGACACATATTCTGCCCATATTTCTCCAGTAATCACCATATGGACATAATGCTATGTCCGAATAATTGTAAAAAATAATACTTCCAGTCATACTTTGAGGCCTAGTTGCAAAACAAACATCTTGAGTTTTCATGATTTCTTTTGCCATTTCAGGTGAAGATACAGCAATCGCGGAAATTTCTCCTAGTTGTAAGTGTGTTAATGGCCCGTATTTTTGTGATAGGGCTCGGAGAGTGTGATGTGGCAGGCCTCCGCGACTCACTAATTGGTGCAAGTTCCCAATAATAGGTAGCTTCCATGGGCCAGGAGGCAATATTTTGGTTAAGGTTATTGATTTTTTCCATATTTGAAAAAGATGGAATATTAAGTAAAGAAATAGCAAGAGTGAAATAAAGAGGGTGGAGTAATTCGAAACAACGGACACCCTAAACCCTGAGCAATTGTGATGGAGACTTAGCAGTAGCCATGTCTGCGCACATCTCTCCCCTGCCTTTGGTTGTGGGAGAGACAAACCCTAATCTTAATCAACAAACATCCTTTGCTATTCGATTAACCACAAATCAAGATGTCAAAAATTTGACAAAAAATCAGTTGAAACAGATTCAATATGTACATGAAGGGCCTACAATTCAATTCACAAAGGGAGAACGACAGGTTTTCACCCAGGAAGAAGGATTACATCAAGTTGTAATTATTAATTTCTCATCCGATACACTAGAAGTGAAGGATTTGCGAACATTTTTACCTAAACACTTGGGCATCAAAGGAAACTATTTCGTTGGTTTACTTGCTCGTAGACATATTCTAATAAGGATAGACCAATATGAAGATTATGTGGTTGCTCTATCAAAATTGGTAAGCTTTTTACCTTTTCGTGGAGAGCAACATCTTTATAGGGTATTTCCTTGGACAATAGATTTCAATTCTAGAGAAGAAACTTCAATGGCCGCGGTGTGGATTTCTTTGCCTCGATTATCACCAGATTTATTTGCCAAGAGATCCTTGTTGTCGATGGCACCAGCGGTTGGAAGGCCAATAGCTATTGACAAGGCAACACCAGACAAGACAAGGCCTAGCACTGCTAGGGTGAAGGTGATACTTGATCTTATGGACAAGCTGCCTAAGAGGATGCGTCTCCAGTATTTGGATAAGCAGACCAGTAAGATTCAAGAGGTTTTTCAGGAATTTGTTTATGATCATTTACATTTATATGGTAACCATTGTAAGCATCAAGGTCATGATGAAAACAGTTGTCGATTGATTTTGAAAAAGAATCAAGATAAAAATCACAAAGATAGTGGAATGGTTGGAGATGAACAATTCAATGGTGAGAAATTTCAAGGTGATTTGAGACAAATTTTAAATGAGAAGAGGGGACTAGCAAACATAGATCAAAGTATTGATGATAATACTCGAGTTGCAGATGCAAATAATAATGAAATAGCAATTGTGGAAGCCATTAAAAATAATAGAGATCGAGTAGTTGATACTTGTGTTCAAGATGATACTTTGGTTTTGAGTGCAAAGGATGATGTTACTAGTGATTAGATGGTTCCCGTGATTAATTTGGAGTCTGATCTAGCTTCGAATCCTAAACTACCTACTACTGGTGTTTTATCTGGGAAAGATCCTAGTTTGGCTACGATTCAAGATTATGGCCAGGCCAATAAGGTTTAGCAGTGTGAAGAGAATTTGGATCAAATTTTTGAATCTGGTGGTACATGCAATCATGACTTCACTTTGAAGGACAATGATAAGGGGAGCAGGACTGAAGTGCCAAGCAAAACATTTTCTCTAGCCAAACTACAACAACTAGATTGCACTAACCCACCACGCAAGGAGCAAACAATAAATTGTGAAGATAAAGTATCAAGGAAGAGTGTGTGCTCTAACACCTTTGATGCCCTAATAATCAATTCTGATCAAGAGCTCCATGTTTTGTCCCCTCCAATTCTTCAAATTTCTAATCAAGAAACACTACTAAAAAAATGCTAAAAAACGACGGACAAAAAAGCGACAGACGATGTCGCTCCAAAAAGTGACGCCATTTGCCACACTATCCGTCGCTTTTTAATAAAAATAATTATTTTTAAAATTATTTTACAAAAAGTGACGGACGACATCTCTTAGTACGTTGCTTTTTTCACGGATTTTTGCGCTAAATAAATATATAATTAATTATTATTTATTTAATATATATAGAGACGCCGTCCGTCACTTTTTATTAAAACTAATTATTTATAAATTAAAAAAATCACGTTGTCCGTCGTTTTTAATTTATTTTATTTTATTAATTAGTTTTTAAAAAAAGCGACAGACGCAATCTTTTGGTCCGTCGCTTTTTGGTCAAAATATCTAGTCAAATATTTTTAAAAAGCGACGGACAGCGTCTCTTAGTCCGTCGCTTTTTGGTAATATTTTTAAAAAAGTAACGGACAAAGAGACGTTGTCCGTGGCTTTTTTAAAAATTATATTGAACCAAAAGCGAGTTTTCCCCCCATTTTCCCATTTCTCTTTCTCTCTCTTCCCTCTTCTCTCCCTTCTCTCTAAAAAAAAAATTGTTGCACCGCCGCCGCTGCCCTACGTCGTCATCGTCATCGCCCTTCTCTCCCTTAGCACTAATCTCGTCGCCACCTTGCCCCGCCGGCGCCGGCACCGCCACCCGTCGTCTCACTGCCTCTTTTCCTTAGTATATTGTTTTGGTTTGATGAATTGTGTTATTCAATTGTTAATTTGTATATTTGATTATTGTTAGTTAGGGAGAGAATTGGAGATTTCTTATTTTAGGGTTTTCTTCTAAATTGGGATTTTTTAAAATATGATTGTGAATTGAGTATTAGAAGTTAGAACTAACAAATTATTAGAAGTTAGAAGTTATAAAGTTAGAAGTTAGATTAGTTGCATTTTCCAACTTTGAAATTCTTGAATTTAGTATGTTTGACGGTTGAAGTTAGAAAAATATTGAATTGTATATGAAAGTTAGATTACTTTGAATTAGAAAAATATTGGATAGTATATGAAAGTTGAAACTAAATTAGTTGAATTTTCCAACTTAGAAATTCTTGAATTTAGTAAGTTTGAAAGTTGATGTTAGAAAAATATTAGATGCAATTGTACATGAAAGTTAGATAACTTTAAAGTTACAAAAATATTGGATAGTAGATGAAAGTTGAAATTAGGTTACTTGACTTCTTGAACTTAGAAATTCTTGCATTTGAAGTTTATATAGAACTAATTTTAGAAAGTAGACATGAACTTGAATTTTTGTAGGATTTTAGAACTTTAGGTTATGAACATTAGAAATCTTGAATTATTGTAGGATTTTAGAACTTAGGTTGTGAACTTTAGAAATCTTGAATTATTGTAGGATTTTAGAACTTTAAGTTGTGAACTTTTGAGAACTTTAATTTTTGTAGGATTTTAGAACTTTAGGTTGTGAACTTTAGAAATCTTGAATTATTGTAGAAGTTTAGAACTTGAAGTTGTGAACTTTATAGAACTTGAATTTTTGTAGGATTTTAGAACTTTAGGTTGTGAACGTTGAGAATTTTGAATTATTGTAGAATTTTGGAACTTTAAGTTGTAGACTTTAGAGAATTTGAATTTTTGAAAGATTTTAGAACTTTAAGTTGTGAACTTTAATTTTTGTAGGATTTTCGAACTTTAGGTTTTGAACTTTAGAAATATTGAATTATTGTAGGATTTTAGAACTTTAGGTTGTGAACTTTAGAAATCTTGATTTGTAGAATTTATGAACTAATTACAAGGTTGAACTTTAGAAATCTTGATAAAATGTAATATTTATGAAATATTTAATTAAGCTTGAACTTAATTAAAAATTTGAACTTAAGTTGAAGTTTGAATTACTTGAAATCTTATTGACCTTGGTATATATTTGAATTTAATTAGAACTTTGAACTTATTTTTTAATAACTTGAACTTAATTAAGAATATGAACTTAAAGTCTTGTTGAGCTTAAAACGAACTTAATAATTGAACTTAATTAGAACTTTGAACTTAATTTGATTTTTGAAGTACTTAAAATCCTATTGACCTTAATATATTTGAACTTAATTTATAATAACTTGAGCTTAATTAGGAATATAATTAATTATTTGAAATCTTAAACTTAATTGTTGTTTATGAATTAGTTAAGCTTGAACTTTGTAGATCTTGAAATTTAGTATTTATGAACTAATTTTTGAATTTTGAAATACTTTATAAATCATTAAATTGGGATTTAGGTATTTTGGAAGGCTTAATTAAGCTTGTTAGTTTATATTTTGTGTAGCATGTTAATTATGTGTTTTTGCTTGAATGAGCTGAATTGATTTGATATTGAATTTAATTTAATTTGCAGGTGGGCAGCAGAAACTGTAGTTTTTGCTACAAAAAAAATGCAGAAAAAGCGACAGACAAGGCCTTTTAGTCCGTCACTTTTTGGGGTTTTTATTTTTTGAAAAATCCAGAAAAGCGACGGACAGGGTCCTTTAGTCCGTCACTTTTCTGGATTTTTCAAAATTTTATTTTCAGAAAAGCAACGGACGGCGTCTTATTGTCCGTCTCTTTCAAGATTCTAAAAAACAATAAAAATTAAGAAAAGTGACGGACTTCGTCTCTTTTTGTAAATTTTAAAAGAAAATTAAACAACGCAATCCGTCGATTTTGACAAAAAAAGCAACGCAGTCCGTCGCTTTTTTTCCTCATTTTTTGGCAGTTTTTTAGTAGTGAAACTACTCGAATAATCAAAGAGTCGCATGCCACAATGTTGAATAAATAAAACTCAATGATCAAACCACATTCCATAAGGAATGAAAAGAGTTTGGTGAAGGAAACGAGTGATTCTAGATGGGCAGATTTAGTTGAGGAAGAGGAGCATGCACCTACAAGGAGTAAGTTAAGTCCTCAAGCACCCATATTTGTGCCTTCAAGTAAGGAAAATCCATCTATGGTAGTGACAATTGATAACTCCAAAAAGATCGTTACCATTAACACCAAGGTATTGGAAATAAGTCATGAGCCAGAAGCTGAAGTTTCAAGACGTAGTCCAACTACAACTTATGATAGTGACTTGGGCAGTGAAATGTTTGACGAAGATGATGAGGATGATATGTTAGACATATTATTTGATTAGGTAGCCAAGGATGGAGATCTCTCGCCTAGGCAACAAAGAAGTGGAAGCAACAAAAACAAAAAGAAGACACATAGAAGGCAACATAGTTGGGATGGTAAGGTGACTGAGGAATTTATTCCAAGGCACCTACCAATGCGACTAGCAAAGCAAAATCATATGGCAGTTTCAACAACAACACGATCCAAAAAGAAGTGATGAACTATCAAGTTTTGTTGGACATATTTGATGAAGAAGACGAGGGAAATACTTCAGGTTACTTTACACGGGCAATCCATCTCTTTTAATTCTTACATATATAAAATGAAGTTTGAGGTTGATAACCTAGCTTTATTCTTAGATTTTAGATTTTTGGATTACTTAAGCATCCTCATTTGTAGTATCATCACAGAGTGTATTATAAATTCTATAATGATCATAAAATATCTAGTTTTCTCTAGCTCTTATTTTTTCTTCATGCTTGTTAATTAGTGTTACCTCATTAAGATTAGTAAGGTAAGGCCTAGCCCCCCTTGCTTGTACTCTTCTCTTTGAGATCCTTTTCACTTCATTAATAAAACTAGCCCTAGGCACACCTTGCCTAGCGGAATTGCTTAATAAAAAAAAAAAGAGGGTGGAGGGTAATTGTTGAGTCTCCATTTTTTAGAAAGTAGGAAATAGAATATTATTTTATGGATACATGTTTTTCTTGTTTATATATAACAAACAAGTTGATTTTATATGTTTATTATATTATGGACTAAAAATATTTTATTACTTTTTCTTAT
This sequence comes from Solanum stenotomum, assembly GCF_019186545.1. Classification (NCBI taxonomy): domain Eukaryota; kingdom Viridiplantae; phylum Streptophyta; class Magnoliopsida; order Solanales; family Solanaceae; genus Solanum; species Solanum stenotomum. The sequence continues at coordinate 13,858,877 of NC_064283.1, read as the reverse complement.
TAAATTGATAAGCAAATGTGCACATTGTTAATCTTCACAATAATGGTAGCATAAAGTGACCGCACATCAATCTTGAGAATGTATAGGAATGTACTCTCTTTTTTAGTTGGGCACAAGTACTACAGACATGGTGGTATTTATTGTTAGGTTTTAAAAGGTGTGAATGGAAAATGAAGAGTTGCGATTTTTATGAAGAGTTGTGACTTTTATGAAAAGTTGCGATTTTTATGAAAAGTTGTAACTTTTATAAAAAGTTGTGACTTTTATGAAAGGTTGTGACATTTCCAAAAGATTGTGACATTTCTGGCAAGGCACAATAAGAACATTTTCACACTACCTTTTGTTTTCTATAAATTGAGGGATTTCCTCCCATTTTAATTGAACAAATTTTTCTGGACTTCTTCTACTACTACTAAATCTAGTATTCTAAGTGTACTTTACTACTGTTGAGTGGTTCGCTGACACCGTGGTTTTAGGTACCGATACATCGGTAAGTAAGATCGTTCTATCCTAGGTGGATATATTTCATTAACCTCGGGTACTTGAGGAGAATTATTTCCTTAATGGGACACTGTGCATTCAGTGGGCTTGATTTTCTTTCTTTGAGAAAAATATTTTTATATTGTTTCTAATCTGTTTCTGATTCTATTTTCTCTACTAATTTTAATTTTTCTAGTTTGAAAATACTCTTTAAACTTTGTTGTTTCTTACCAAGTTCTTCAAAGTTTTGTTCTAAGTATCTTAGGAATACAAGATGAACAACAATCTTAAGGAAATTATTATACTGTTGGTATTTCTTGTATTCTACTGATTGAGAGAAACAGATCATGGAAGTAGAAGATTAATGCATTACTTCTCCAGAATTCAGTACTTTGTTTAGCAAGGTTGAAGTGAGAATGTACTAGAAGAATTGGTGGTATTTCGGTTAAAGATTACACCAGGTAACCTTCTTATTATTTATCTAAGGAGGAAAATAGTTTCTAAAAGTTAACAGCTTTGGTATTTATCATGTATGTCTTTGGAAAAAGATATGCAAACCATATGATTTTTGAATGAATTTCCTTGGCAGAAAGTGTTGCCTTTAAAATTCTTTAGTTTACAGAATGAGAGATGCACATTTTTGTTTAGTAAAATAGTATGTCAAAATGTTATAGTTGGAAGGCTATTTGAAAACAAAAGCATATCTATGTGATAATCTAAGAATATGTTTAATTCTGTTTGGAGACTAAAAAAAAACTTTTGTAGTTTTGTACTCCATGTTAAATTTGATTGTACCTGATTTTTGTAGACTAAAACCTTTTGTAGTTTTCTACTCTAGATAAATTGGACTATGCAATTGGTTTGAAGAATATGAAAACTTCACATAATAAGTCAGTGTTGTATTTTTGATTTTCTATAAACTTCATTGTTATATAGAAACAAATTGTACAAAAAAAAAAATTGTCCTTATTGTTAGTATTCTAAGTACTAAGTGATATATCTATTTGTGATAGAGGAAAAATACCAGTGACTTAGAGTTTGTGATTTTGTGCCTCTATGGAATGAACTTTGACATTGTGTAAAGATTGTCAAAGAGAATTAAAGCACTATAATTCTTTTGTAGAATAATATTTTCAAAAGAGGTTTCATGTTGCCAGTGACACTTTGATAGCATGAGAAAAAAAGATATGTGGAAAAACTATTTTCAAATACTTGAAAAATATTTTTGAGATCATATTTAAAATGTGGGGGTTTCTATGCTTATGACAAAGATAAAATTAGGTTTAGTGTCTAATTTAAATTTGGAGCACAAGTTATGAAATTCGATAATACTTTTGTATTATGTTAGACCCACAAAATTCTTGGAGTATATTTGATATTGTGGTCGTTGAGTTTCTCTTTTACTAGTATATGGTATGACTAGTATCAAACTATCAAATTATATGTATACTTGTTCAAAATGATTGAGTTCTTTTTATGAAGAAGTGTCACTTAAAATGTTGTGACTTTTCAAGAAAAAATATGTCTATTAAATATAACTATTTGTGTAGACATGAATATTGGTGAATAGTCATTTGTCATGTTATGTAAAAGAAGCGTTTGAACTATATTGCCTTTATTGGACCTGATGAAACTTTGTTCATGGGTAGTTCTATAACAATCAAATTGAAAGTTATGGAAAGGTCCTTCCGAAAAGGACATTTGACAAGGTGATGACTCTAAACAATGTTTGTATCACACAAAATTGTAAGAAATAGGAACAAAACATTTGTGAGAAAAAGCTACCTCGCGGAGATCTTTTCAAACTCAATATTTTTATTTGTTCCTACTTGCTTGAGTCAAACTGTTTGTGACTTGGGCCATGTCAATTACAAAATCTTATAAGCAAAACTGATCAACTTAGAAGTTTTGTCTAACTTTGAGTGCAATAAATAAAAATGTCAAGTTTGTGTGGAATTTAAATATGCTGAGCATTCTTATAAATCTGTTGAAAGGAACTCTAATCCCTTAGAGTTGATTTACACTAACATTTGTGATATGAAGTCAACACCATCTCGTGGTGGGAAAAAGTATGTCATAACTTTCATTGACAATTGCATTAGAAACGACTATGTCTATTTGTTGAATAGTAAGGATGAAGCAATAGAAATGTCTAAACAATATAATATTGAAGCTGAAAATCAGTTGGAAAAAAGATAAGAAGTGATAGGGATGGAGAATATAAATCTCCTGTTGCAGAAATATGTTTGGAAAATGGATTTATCCATCAAACTATTGTCCTATTCACCTAAATCTAATGGAATTGCAAGATGGAAATAAAAATAACCAAACTTCGAAGAAAATGATGGTTGCATTACTTATAAGTTCAGGTTTACCACAAGATTTGTGTGAAGAAACTATCCTTACTGCAAAAGGGAAAAACAAAAAGTTTTGTCTTTTCAAAAAGAAAGCAATTTTGTTTGTTCAGGACACAATCTATTCCATATGAGAAATGGAAAGGAAGGAAATCCAACTTGAAATACTTCAAAGTGTGGGGTGTCTAGCCAAAGTCCAAGTTCCTATTCCTAAAAGGATTTAACTAGGACCTTTGATTGTGAACTATAAAATTAGACTTGAGTAGTTTAGTGAAGGGTCTAAAAGACCTTGGAAACGAAAAAAAGAAAATGTACTTAATAAAGAGATTCAGAGGCATAGTAAATGTCAAAGGACATCTACTTCCTTCGAATATGATTTTGTAACATTTCTTGTGTCTTCTACAGACTCATCCTTCTGGAAAGATGGTGTCAATAGTGAGATTGATGCAATCTTGAGCAACCCTATTGGAAGTTAATTGATCTTCTTCCAAAAAATAAAACTTTGGGTTCAAAGTGAATCTTCAAAAGGAAAATCAAATTTGATGGAACTGTTGACAAATTATAAAGCAAGACTTTTTGCCAAAGGCTTTAGACAAAAGCAATGTCTTGATCTTGTTGATATATACTCGTCAGTAACTAGAATTACATCCATTCTGTCACGCCCCGAGCCTACACCCTGGACGTGGCCGGCAATCGAGAACCATTGCTGGCCTCAAGCGAACCCTTGGCCTGGCTTACTTATTCAACAGAAGACTTAACTCATGAAGAAAAATACTTTTAAAAGAAACTGAATTACTCAAAATATAACTTAGAATGTATAATAATAACATTCACTGCCAAAGTGGCAACTCAAGTCTCAACTTAACTGAAAAAGAAAAAAAAGACTCATGAACTAACACCACTGACTCTGTTTATGAAGCCTCTAAACAATTGAAATGGACGTCGAGACAAGACCCACGACATCCTAATGAACTAAAATACATGAAAGCAATAAAAAGGATCCTCTGAAAAGCTAGGAGGCTCACCAACTGACTCTGTGTGCTCGACTGGATCAACGAGGCACGGGATGCTGATCCTGATTACCTGCGTCTGCATCATAATAAGATGCAGGCCAACTAGCATTAATACATTGAATGTACGAGTATGCGAGTTGGAATGCTAAACACAACTAAAGCTTGAAAGAATCTGAAAGAAACACTTGTCTTGGCTTTACTCGCCTCCTGAATAACTTAACTCAATATAAAGCAATAAAACATATGCAATATATAGAAAGCTTGTAAAAATAGTGGAAACAACTTTGTTCATTAAAGAAAATGCAATAACAAACTCAACTTTACTCATAAAATAAAGTAATATAGTTTCTGTGGGAGATTCTCTAACCGACAACCACCACTATGAGCCTAAGTGGTGATACAGCGTCTTGTCCACGCTACCAGAATTGTCATATACTTTGCCGTCATATAGAACTACTTAACTTAGTGGATCCACTAGCTTATGCTAAAAGCATCTTAAAGAGTCATCTAAAAAGTATGATCATTTACTACCCATGATGGCTACATGGTTTATGGAGACGTGAGTTATCTGAACTCAAGCTCGTCCCCATATCAGTGCTCAATACTACTCCTAAAATATACTTTAGCTCATATATTTGTAAAAACAAAACTCTTTCTTTGGTTTGAGATAATTACTCAAAAACTTAGCTTAAAAGCTCTTTTGGAAATCTCAGTTTCCCTTCTTACTCAAATGTGAAAATATTTTAACTCTTGGGAATACTTAGTTCCCATATAATCTTTGAATAATGAACTTTACTCTTACTCCTTACTAAAAACTAACTCAAAGGCTCTTTTGGAAATCTTTGTTTCCTTTTTTGTTTAAATGTGAAAACATTTACTCTTTGGGAATACATAGTCCCGATATACTCTTTTGAAGAAATGCACTTCAAACTTTACTCTTTACTCAACTCAAAACTCAAGTCTTAAAACAAAGTTAAAACATTTGTAAAAGACTTTTGGAAACTTTATGAACTTCTCTTAACTTGACTCTTGACTTCTCTTGACTTGACTCTTAACTTCTCGTGACTTGACTCTTAACTTTCCTTGAATTGAATTATGGATTCAAGGATTGCGCTTAGTGATAGGAAAGATCTCTTGATGTTTAGGAATGATTTTTGATAGCTAAACATGAGAAAAGGATCAAGAAATCACTGTCTGAGGGTGGGTCCACTACGCGGAGAGGTATTTAAATTTTGGTCGCGAAAATACTTTTTAAGGCAGAATGGTCCATGACCGCTCCGCGATGTGAGCATGAATTTTTTGAAACTGAGGAGCAGGTCCGCGACGCCTGGGCACCAGATTTGCTCGACTTTTTCCTTCTTTCGTTTTCCAGTCCCAATTCACCCAAACTCGACTATCCTTCTCAATTTTTCTTTAGATTCAGATACCCAGCATGTATACACAAGAATCTAACTCAAACAACCCAAGGAAACAATATTTTAACCTCAAGGAACTCCTAAATCTCAACCTAACTCAAGTACAAAGGCCAATTTCAAGAACACCATTCAAGATTCATCAACTTTCAACTTTCTAGAACAAACTTCGCTGAAATAAACATGATTGGTGCGAGGGTGAATGAATCCAACGCTATGAAAGACTCACCTACCTCGTAGGGATCACCCCTTGACGAAATCCACGAGCCTAACTTCAAGAACTTGACGATTCCTTGCTCATTCTCCTCTTTTCTCCTCTTCTTTTCTCTTCTCTCAAAACCCTAACTTGTTTCTCAAAAGCGTAAACTAAATCCAATCAGTTTAGACCCCAAATTAATTACCAAAAACGAAATTAAATAATTGGGTGGTGAAAAGACCATAATGCCCTTCTAAAATCCGGATTGAACTTTCCTTATTAGAACAACCCAACTTCTAATGGGCATAACTCACTCATACGAACTCGAAAATGCGCAAACTCGGCGGCGTTGGAAAGATTATTCCAAGATATTTCCTACGATATCTGGAAACACATATAACTCATTCTGAGCTAGGATTTATGGTCGTTTGAAGTTGACCAAAACTCAAACTTAACTTAACCAATTTTCCAGATTTTTATTATTTCCAAAAAAAATCACTCTTTCTAATTCTAGCTCTTTGTAGTTCTTTCAATTTGCGAGATGTTACGCATTCGGATGTTAATATTATTAGTTGTGGTATATGACCTCAAAATTCATCAAATGAATGTGAAAACAACTTTCTTAAATGAAGAATCGGAGGAAGAAATTTACATGTAACAACCCGAGGGTATTGTGGTTCCTGGTAAAGAAAATAAAGTGTGCGAACTTGTTAAGTCACTTTATGGACTAAAACAAGCACCCAAACAATGACATAAGAAATTTTACCAAACTATGTTGGTAAATGGATTTAAGAATGATGGAAGTGATAAATGTGTTTACATTAAAATCACAAAGTCAATGTTTGTTTGTATATTTGTGACATGTTGATCATCAGTAGAGACACTAATGACATAAATGCTACTAAACGTATGCTAGAAAGCAAGTGTGATATGAAAGATCTTGGAGTTGCTGATGTGATCTTAGGTATAAAAATTCTTAGAACTCCATAATGTTTAGCATTGTCACGGTCTCATTGCATTGAAAGGGTACTTGACTAATTCAAATATTTGGATTCAATATTGTCAAGACTCCAATAAATGTGAGCTTTGCATTCAAATGAGTGAAGGCGAAAGTGACGCACAATTGGATTATGCTAGAGTATTGGGAAGTATGATGTATATCAAGAAGTGTACACGATCAGATATAGTATATGCTATTAGTAAACTGAGTCGGTTCACAAGTAATCCCAATCAAACTCATTGGATAGCAATGAAAAGAGTTTTGGGGTATTTAAAACATACTCAAAACTATGTCTTGCATTATAACAATATCCAACAGTATTTAAAGGATATAGTGATGCAAATTGGATCATCGGGATCAAATGAAGTAAAATCCACAAGTGGATATGTATTTACTTTTGGTGGAGGAGCAGTCTTTTGGAAATCTTCCAAAAAAAAAAAAGCATATATCACTGGCTCTACAATGATCTCTAAGCTAGGTGCTCTAGATAAGCCAATGAATAAGTTGAAAGACTTCGAAATTTCTTGATAGATATTTTTTTTTTGTTCAAACCTTTGGCATCAGTATGCATACACTTTGATAGTCAAGATGCAATAGGTAGGGCATGAAGCATGATGTGTAACGAAAAGTCTCGTCATATAAGACATAGACATAATACCGTTAGAAAACTACTCTCTAGTGGAATTATCACAATTGACTATGTATAGTCAAAGGATAATGTGTCGGATCCACTTACAAAAAGGCCTAACTAGAGAGAAAGTTGAAAGATCATCTAAGGGAATGGGTTTACGGCTTAGGACAAGTCATCATGGCGGTAACTCTACCTAGCAGACTGGAGATCCCAAGAGCTAAGTTCAAGGAGAAAAACAAAGTTGTGACTGACGGTTTGGCATTGTCAACCAACTCAATCCATTCTCATGATGAAGACAATGTTCAGGAATAAGGATACAACATTAAGGCTTGTTAATGAGTTAATAAAGCTTAAGGTTTTTAATGATTTGCTAAGTTTGGCAGATTTGACCAAATAGTGTATCTACGCGATAACACGGTTAGAAATCACTTATGTGAGTGTGAAGTGTAAGCCGCTTCAAACAAGATGATTGTCAAAAGTCCATCTCTCTATACACTCATGAAACCAGGAGGTGTTCATGGCCGAAACGAACACAACTGTAAGAACCATAAACGGTAAAGGGTTGATTGTGTGACATATGATTGTCTAGGTATACACCAATTCTTGACAGTTCAAAGATATCAAATCTACCGATTGACCGAGTATATCTAACATATGTGCACTATGGAAAGTTCAAAAGGAAACCTACTTATCCAGATGCATTTAATTTTTGCTTGTAAAGTATACATACTTGTTCGTTTCTTAGTCTTGGAGGCATTCCCCATTCATGTGGGGAATTGTTGGGTTTTAAAAGGTGTGAATGGAAAATGAAGAGTTGCGACTTTATGAAGAGTTGCGACTTTTATGAAGAGTTGTGACTTTTATGAAAAGTTGCGACATTTATGAAAAGTTGTAACTTTTATAAAAAGTTGTGACTTTTATGAAAGGTTGTGACTTTTCGAAAGATTGTGACTTTTCCCGATAAGGCACTATAAGAACCTTTTCACACTACCCTTTGTTTTCTATAAATTGAGGATTTCCTCTCATTTTAGTTGAACGAATTTTTCTGGACTTCTTCTACTACTACTAAATCTAGTATTCTAAGTGTACTTTATTGTCGTTGAGTGGTTCGCTGACACCGTGGTTTTAGGTACCGATACACCGGTGAGTAAGATCATTATATCCTAGGAGGATATATTCCATTAACCTCGAGTACTTGAGGGGAATAATTTCCTTAAGGGGACACTGTGCATTCAGTGGGCTCAATTTTCTTTCTTTGAGAAAAAATATTTTTATATTGTTTCTAATTGTTTCTGATTCTATTTTCTCTACTAGTTTTAATTTTCTAGTTTAAAAATACTCTTTTAACTTTGTTGTTTCTTACCAAGCTCTTCAAAGTTTTGTTCTAAGTATCTTAGGAATACAAGTTGAACAATATTTATTATCGTAAAAATGTTTAACAATAACTGAGTTAATGACATTGCATTCATAGCTAAAATTTTTATGTTCTAGTGAGATAAACATAGTGAAATTATGTCAAAACTATAACTATTCTTGGTAATCCAATTATTGGTCCATCAATGAATATATTTTCAATTTGATCCTTCCAGAATTGGAGGGGTTGGATACAAAATGAGCTAAATTTGACATTTTATATTAGGAAAATGTAGTATTTTGTTGACTAACAAAATTTTTGCAAATCAAGCCATGCGGGCTATCCAATAATAAAATAATCTAGTGTTACAATCCACTTGCAACTTGAGGTTTGATTTATTCACAAAGTTTGATTATTAGATGTAGTTTGTAAAATTAGCTTATAAAATTATAACTCGTTTAAGTTTGAATTAATTATGGACTCGTTCATTTATTAGTTCAGCGTATCAAAGTTTTGGTTGATATTTAGCCTAAATCGACTCATGAAAAACGTAGTCAAAATAATTTCAAAAAAAGTACATTTTATTTTATTTAATCATATATCATATATAAAAGAGAACCTTAGGCCCGCCTACGTGGCGCCACCACAAACCAGAATTCCCTGTTAATTTATTTATTTCCAACACTAGCCTTCTCCTTTCATGAAAAGTTGTGACTTTTATAAAAAGTTGTGATTTTAATGAAGAGTAGCGACTTTTATAAAAAGTTGTGACTTTTATGAGAAGTTGTGACTTTTATGAAAAGTTGCGACTTTAATGAAGAGTTGCGACTTTTATGAAAGTTGTGACTTTTATGAAAGGTTGTGACCTTTTCGAAGGGTTGCAACTTTTTCAAATAGTTGTAACCTTTCTGATAAGTCACAATAAACATTTGTTCACACTACCCTTTTGTTGTCTATAAATAGATGAATTTCCTCTCATGTAAAATAACGAAATTTTGAACCTCTTCTTCTTCTTCACAAGTAAATATTTGTGTACTTTGCTCCTGTTGAGTGGCTCACTGACACAATTGCTTATGTTACAGATCCTAATATGTATTTTTACAATCTTTAATTTATGCTTATGTTATTAAGGATAAATGATAAGATATATTATAATTTTCATTTTCCTTCACATTATTAATGTTTGTTACTACGTAATCTTGTATGTAAGATAATATAGTGTTTTAGTTTTAATGCCCGATAGGTTTTAAGTATTATTTTATAAATTCCATGACATTAAATTCCCGCGCGAAGCATGGATAATTTTACTAGTATATTATATACAGTCATAATAAGGAAAATATTTTTACAAGGTATTGAAAATTTCTAAAAGAACAAATAAAGAAATTAAAACTTAGTGAAAGTTGGGCGAGTTGAGTTTATGACCCACAGTTTTAGCCAATTACAGCTCAATCCATTTCAACCACCCGTTTTTGCCTAAGTGACATTTGGATGGATTATTAACCCACTCATTTGATCCGTCCAAATTCAGCTCAACCCGCTCATTTGTCAACTATAACGTTTTGTATCACTTCATCAATTTGCTGTGAAGGAGGCATCTCCTTTTTTAGGGCATGAAGATGCAACTTTGTTCCTATTCCCTTAAGCAATAATAGAGTATTAAAAGAGAATGACATTGGAGGTGATGGTCTTAAACTTTTGACCCCACTTGCCTCATGAACAAAACTTCAAAACTATCCATTTCCAATGTCATTTGGTGGTGATTCCTTCAGTTGAATTCCCCTCTAACAATAATAAGTGACTCTTCATAGCAGGTTGAAATCGAAACCTGGAAAATGGAGTACTAACTAGCTATAGCTGATTAAATTGCATTGTTAGTGAACTTTTTTAAAACTGTCAGTGTATACATAAAACGTAAATATCTAATAGAGAAAAGAGTTAGTAATCACATCTAGCTATAGTTTTGCTTTTCGTTTTGCATTGCATTCTCAATTTCGTTGTAAGATACACAAATAGGTAGAAGTGACACTTATAAAAGAGCTGCCCAGAAAATTCTGGATATGCCAGAAGGCAATAAGGATGTGAGTTCAATATTCTTCTGTGCGCTATTAATCTGATGATATCAAGATATTATTCAAAAATACAACGTATCGGTCTCACTCATAAATGGAATTTGTTAAGTGAGACGGATACTAAAGCAACAAAGTGAACAAATCATCCTGAATATGAAGATATTCACAGACCTTGTATGGTATGGAGCAGTAGCATATGGAACAATTGCTGATTGATATGTAGAAGGGAAAATAGTATTTGGTTTTTACAAGAATTGTCTGTCAAGAGCACATTCGAAAGAATGCAATACATACATGTAAATGAATCTAATGACCTTGCAAACAATTCTCGTCTTTACAAGTCATCGAAATGTAGGATCCCATGACTCTAATATGTGTTTCAAGAGAGATCCTTCCAAGTGCAAAAAGTAGAATTATTAGGCAGCTCAAGACAAAACGTCCTAAATCTAAGAACTCTTTGCAGTCTCTCACCTTAGTGTGCTCAGAGAAGGAAGGTGAAAAGAGCTTGGAAGATTGATTTTACACTTCCCTGGAATTTTGGAGGTTGAAAATCTTCCTTCCTTGTCGATAACAAACCATTGATATAATCCCCTTGTATTCCCTGGAAAACATGAATAAGTTGTATAAAAATCTAAAGAATAACTTTGAATACAGTTCTCGATTCAATAGCACTTCCTTGCCCCAATGTTCAGTATGATGATCAAAACAACATTTTTTTTAGTCAACTTCAAGCACCAAGTCTATTATCTTTCTTTAATAAATCACACATGCTAAAACTTGGAAACAATAAAAACATGTGTAGGAAAACCATGATCAAACAAGGATTCGCAAACTAGTAAGTTGGCACACAAAATGGAATAAAAGAGTGGCATTTTTTATAATAAATTCACACATGAGAGATTTCATTTTCATTTTTTATCCATGTGCCGAAGCCTGAATGTTTCTTTAGGACAAACAAAGGTTTCAGGGAGTAAAAGATGATATTGTTGTAATTATGTGTTACCTTAGCAGCATCTTTTAGAGGACCCCAACATTCTACACGGTTGTACTTCTTCGAGCTAGAATGAAAATAGACTCTAACAGTAGCGTTCATTAGTTCCTCATGCTCCTTGAAGAAATCTGAATCCCCATAGAGCACAGCCTCAAGTACCTGGTAGTTCGAAAAGGCAGATTAATCACAATCCGATTAGTATAATACACTAATTTAGAGGAGCAAACCAAATTACAGTTCAACAACGGAATGAAAACAAAGTTTTTTAGCTCATTGGACTGGTTGTTTTACAAGTTATGCACTAAAACAGTTGCAAAGTCAAACGTAACTCCAACCAGGTTCCTAACTCAAAGAATAAATAGGAACCTAGCATGCATTATTGTTATAGTATTATTGGCTGCATTAACTTGCCAGAGAAGGCTAGGATTACCAAATCTTGTCCTAAGGCTAATAAGGAAATACCAACAAAAAAATAAAATTATTCTTGAATTTAAGGTAATCGTCCATCCTTGTTTTAAGGAGCTATGTCCACTGACCATGCGATATGCTGGAGTTAATATAAGTAATTATTCAAGAAGTATCACTTGGACAGGATATAAACTTTCTACGCAGATTTTATACAACTTGTTCAATCCTCCTCGTCCTTTTTAAGAAAGAGTTTTATAACTCCAAAATCAGAATAATGCTTGACAAATGAAATAAGTTTTATCAAATGTGACTTGCAGACTTACAAGGTGCAACTTAATGCAGCTATGCAAGTCAAATTTCAAATATGGTGAAAAACATTTTCCAAATCGAAGCTTTTCTTTCTTTTTCTCTAAGTCAAAGCATAGTTTAAAATTTACAGAGAACAGTAAGAGGGGTACAAATATTTTAAGAATTTACCAATGGCAATTCCTTGGAGAATATATGGTATCTGAACTCAGCAGCTAGCTCTTGTAGGGGATTCGGTCCACTCACATAACAGTGGACATCAAGAAACAAATTACCTTTCACTTCTGTCCATTCAGCAACCACATCATCTTTATTATACCACCCTTTCAACTGCCATAGAAAAAAATGGTGCAAGGATTGAACTCAAATTACAAATTTTCAAAACAAAGTTTCAGTCAGTGGGAAAATCATTTTCCATAACAAAGTTCAAAACCACAAAACAAAAACGTCATCCACAGAAGTAGCTTAAGGATAAACACTTGCTCATTCAGAAATGCAAAATGACGTTACCTGATCGTATTGGATATTATTTGAGATGGTTAATGTTAGATTAGCAGTAAAATCACAATGGGATAATGTGTACGTCCTTGGCACGATACTTGAGTATGTATCAACTTCTTCTTCTTTTAACAAGACTTCCAGCTTTGAAGCTTCAAATCTTGCTGGAGGACCCAAGAGCCTGACCGCCTGGATATGAAGCCAAAAATTTTATTTATTACTATTTAATAAAAGAAGAGCTAAAGAGATTTGAAAAATAGAAGACAAAAGATAATTGTATAAGCTTTGCGACATAGTTGTCATGATGGATCATCTTTATTTGAAATTTGCATCAGGGGAGAGATCTATGATCGCCTTTTTGGTCTTTTAAGTCACGGACTATCAAGTCATGTCAGAAATACCGCCTCAGTTGGCATACTCAAAAGTAAAATTTTATAAGGAGAAGAAGGACGATGATGTTTCCTAAACGTGCAGATGGATATAATGAATAATTTGAAACAAAAGGATCTCCAATGATATTTTGCCAGGAAGAAATAGTTGCCCAGCCTTTGCTTTGCTTTGAAGTCTATATTCTGCAGGATAGCTAGCTAGTTGGAAATGTATTCTGCGTAAAGCAACTGTGACTATTCAAAAAATAATCCATCTTTTTATGATGTTTAGGTCTTGCTTTCAGTAATTTACACTAACTTCTCGAGCTCAGGGTTCCACAGATCAAAACTTCCGGACAAAGCCAAGCCTCTTACACTGAAAACCGTTAATCGGTTACAATGTAACAAACCAGCTCTAAATATTTGCTAGAGTCAGCAGATTGATCAAATAGGCAACAAACAAAAATTAGCACCCACAAGCATTGTTAAACAATCTACTGAAATTGAACCATTAGTTGTGCTTTCTTTCAATGACAATCATTTCAAAATCTACTTATCGAAGCATCATTTGAAAATCAAACTTTCAAAATACTAGCATAATGCTCCATTCTCCTCATATGTTAAACCCAAAACCATATTTCCTGAAAATACATAATCCGCTCCAACTTGCCAATTCCCAGCCCCGGAAAAAGTAATATAAGTACAACCACTTGAGGGGAAAAAAGGAACAATTCCTCCATGTCATGAAGAAATCAAAATTTTCCAATCATAGATTACTAAAATGAGATGTTCTACGGTGCACACTTCCAAGAAATTGACAAAGCAAGTCTGCTCAAATAGCAATAGGTAACAAAAGATTACAAAGCAAATTGTACAAGTTCCTCAATTTACTGTTCAGTTTCCTCTGCCAAGATCCTAAACATCTAACAAATCATTACAAAATGGTATCAACCAATTATCAGGGCTCTCCCGACCATAAGACCACTAAAGCAATTGCTATTATATTTGACCTTTCCATTAGTAGATCTCCAGTTGAAAAACCGATAGACTCCACATATCCAAGTTTAACCCCTCAACTTTCCACTATGGTTCAATATTAACCCAAGTTTGTAGCTAGCGAATCAATGTGTGAAAAATGCAGTCTTTTCCTAACATGGTATTAGACCAAAAGTTTAACTGAGGGTAAAGTTGCTCAATTTTTTTTTATGACCGTGGTGTCCGACCCAGCTTTCACACACCCCGAGTAATTCTACATTATACTTGTCACCTCCCACCAGCAACAAATACCAGGTAAGTTGCTCAATTTCAACTACTCGCATAAGCAAATTTAACCCTTTTCCCTGGTATAAATGGCAAAATTGTGAATCTACATACAAAACAAATTGTACAAAGTCCCTCAACAAAACTTCGAATAAGAAATGCACTACACAATCTACAAAATATATCACAAAAATGGGAGAAAACTCATATTTACCTGGAATACAAGTGTGTTGTAAGGGGGTTTTCTTCCACTAAAAGAAGAAAGAAGAACAGCAGGTGTTGTTGAATGCTTAACTTGACAATTATGAATGTAAGAAGATGGAGAAGAAGAAGAAGAAGGAGAATGGGTGGTAAAGCGAGTGGCCATGGACTGCATGACAAATTCATCCTCTCTTCCTCTCTCTACAACTACTATTTTCTATCCACTTAAACATTTCACAACCATTTATTTTTCTCTTTCAACAATGTTTAAATTGTGTCTTTGTGAATGTGTTTGTGACTCAGAGACTATTGAGAGAGAAATGAAGAAGATTTGTGGATATGAAAAATAAGTAACAAAAATGGAATTTTTTTACAAAAATATTTTGTGAGTAAGGAGACCCTACAATATCCTATGGCAATTAAATGGACCAATAGTTTATTTACATTTGTCTATAACTCTCATCCTTGAAAACACCATAGCCTTACAATCACAAACATCACATTTTAAATCTATTTTTTTCTTTTAAAATTTTTTTGGGGGTTTTTTGTCCAGTGTCCGGTACCCACATTGGAGCCCAACTAAATCTGACTTCGCACTGGGAAGTCCACATCTCATCGTAATGGGCTTGCTTACAGGGGTGGAGCTACAGCCAAGTAAGAGTGGTCAGACGAACACCCTTATCAAAAAACTATACGGGTATATAGGTAGAATATTGTGTAATATGTGGATATATAATAAATTGAACATGCTTCTACACAATAGTGGCTCATAGCCTAGCAGTAAGCATGCGTATTTGTGTCATTGGGGTCTGTGGTTTGATTCTCACTAGCTACGTTTATTAACACAATCTATTTTTTAAACAAAAAAAAGACATAAATATCCATTATCAGCCCCGTTTCTTCTTTATGTTTCTAGCCTTAAATTTTAGTTAACCTAATAATTAATATTTTATTATTTTCTTTATATTTTCAATCTATATTAATTAAGTGAGTTATTAGGTATAACACACCCTCAATAAATTATTTTTAAAGATTATCATCCACTATTATACTTTTAATTATTTCTAAACTATTCTTTTAGAAAATATAAAATAGTTAAGAATCTTATTAAAAGAAAAGGTAATATGAAAAAAAAAAAGTTTCAACAATTATCTTGAACTTTAAAACATTTTAATTTAATTTTTAAATTTGGGTATATCCACTCATCAGTAAGAATAAAATAAATGTTTTGTGCACCCACTCCGTTAAAAAATAATTATCGACTCTTTTAAAGTTTGAACACCTTTGACGAAATTTCTGGCTCCGCCACTGCTTGCTTAGTGAGGGCTATCTCTGTTGAGAATATCATTAACTAATAAAAGTATGCTCTCACACACACTTTAACATGGTATTAGAGCATATAGGGATCCTGAGATCGAATCTTATCGTCATCCAAATTAAAAAGAATTTCCACGTGCTTGGGAAAAAGAATCAGGATGTGGGTTTCCTTGTCATAAAAAAATGAATATTACCTCTATTTTATTTAATGTGTCTTAATTTAATTGAAAATCAAGTTTTAGAAATCGAGAGACTTTTGAATCATGTTTTCTTTAACTAAGGAGACTCTTGACTACCTTGACATTTGACAATTTGTGCAACAAAGAACGTTTCACAGCGCAAGGAGGTACCTTAGCATTTTAATCTTGCTAGCAAGTTCAGCGTATATTCTATCAAACTCATATATCAAAGTTCAATAAGCTGTTGCGGGTAAGGTTAGTAAAACATTTGTTTTAGGTCCCAAATAAATTTTAATAGTAATTTTATAATTTTAATTTTACTTAAAACATATTTAACATTATAAAAATAAGATCAAAAATTAAATTTAAAAGGAAAGAATTAAGAACTATCTACTTTTTATCTGAAATATTTTAAAACTCTAAATTAAACAATATAAATCTTCATATTAATAGCAGTCAGATCTATGAAACATGTGTGTCAAACCATCTACATATGTTGGATTTTTAAAATGTTGGTTAAATCTTTTTGCCTATCGTCAATTCACATCCTTAGAGAGCACAACACAAAGATGTGGGGAAGTCTTGTGGGGAAGTCGAATAAATTATGTTATTAATTTTAATAGATCTATTATCTTCACCGGTGCAAAACTTGGTGGCTGCCATGAGGTTCAAAATTGTCATTGTTACATAAACATGTGTGATTTAGAAAGAAATGCTATGAGTACTTCGGACTCACAACTGATGTGGATGTTGTGGTGTATTGATGAACCAAAGGAGCTACTTCCCAATAGGAGCTGTGATCACTCAACTCAATCTTTTATTCTCCGCCCCTATAGGGTTGTCATCACTCAACTCAACCTTTTACCCCTTAGCTCTTCATTTGACTGAAAAAAACTCTATTGACATTTTACCCTCCGCCCTATAGGGGTTGTCATCACTCAACTCAACCTTTTACCCTTAGCCCTTCATTTGATTGAAAAAAACTCTATTGAAAGAATAGTCAGTGATTGTTGGGCTCACAAATAGTTGTACCTACTTTTAGTTAAGAAGGACAATTATTAGAGATTGTGTGTTTGATTAAAGGAGGATAAACTCTTTAACTGTTGAGAACAAGTATCTTGTACCAACGGTGGAAAATCTATACACTAGGTCTTTTGCTCTTTATTTTAGGAAATTTATAGTGTTTTATTTTGGGGGGAAAATCTTAATATTAATAAATAAAAAATTTATAATAATATCCAAGATAATGTATTGCAAAAAAGGGCTAACCTCTTATTAATTATAATTGATTCTTACTTTTATAAATAATAATATTACTATATGAAGTTAAAAGCTTAATATGTTTTAAATACAAATATTCCTTCATTTCAGTAAAAACAAAAGGGAAATTTTAAAGTTAAATTATTTATAATTATAGTAAGGTGACATTTCTATAAATGTTAAACAAAAAGATTAATCACATCATGATTGAACAGAAAGAAAAGTTACATTAGAACGTGTGATGTACTATAAATGTAAAACAAGAAGATCAATCATTTAAGAAAGAAAAGTTGCGTTAGAAAGGGGTAGATAGAAAGAAAAGTTACATTACAAAGGAGGAAGGAGGGGTAGATAGAAAGAAAAATTACATTACAAAGGAGGAAGGAGGAAAGCAAGATTATCTAAAAAAAATTGGATCCAATTTAATGATAGTATATAGAGTTGAAATTAATATTTCAAATTTTGAAATTAATTAAAGTTATAATTATTAAGTCTTTACTTATTTGTAATAAATAAGAATTCCTTATGTTTTCTTTTTAAAAATAGATGTTTAAGGGTTAGAATGAGTGTATATTTATACAAATATTGAAATTGTATAGCTAACCCTTACTTCTTATGGTGGTCCTTGCCATTGAAAATTTGTTGATTTTTATATTAGGAGTGTCAAAATGAGCCTAAATATAAGTAACACGCCTAACAAGCCAAAAAATTTATGGGGGTAGGTTTAAGATAATTTGAATTGAGTTCAATCTCAACACATTTAAGTCTTAACTTATTTTAAAAGAAGGAAAAATTTCATAAATAGCTAAGATATGAAACATAATAGGCTTCCTTAGCTAGATTTTGCCTATTTACGTAGTGTAGCTATAGTTTTAATAGCTAAATAGATTCTCATTTGTATAATTCAGCTGATTTTAATTAACTATATAAATTGATTATTAAGTTTGTTTAATTAAGTGAGTGACAATTTCAGTTGTAAATATAGAAACAACCCTTAAATTCATGATTATTAAATCCAATTAGTTTTTTTTTAATCAAATATGACTTCTTCTTTGTCTTGCACCGCGTCTCCTTTGGACCTTCTTTGACTATAAATTGGATTTTCTAAATAAGCAACATTAATATAATTAGTTGTATAAGTTGTACCGAATATTAGATGCTATTATGGAAACTGTATATGTATATAGTTATATCATGTATATACAAAAAATCAGATATGTTTATATAAAATTTGGAATTGTATAACTATAACTATTGTATACTTTTATACATATGTTTTTTTTAAAATTATGTAACATATACAAACAAGGCATAAGGCAAACCAATTAAATACTCATATACAAAAGACCTAATGAATTTAACTGTATATTTTTACGAATATTGAAATTGTATAACTATAATTGATATACTGCATAAATGTTATTCTATACATATGTAGTTTAAACTTATGTAATTATATGCAAATAAGTCACAATACAACTCAGTTGACTGCTCATATACAACAACAAAAAATAACTAAGGCTGAAAAGAAGATTGCCTATGATCACAAGATGTGCCAACTTCTAGATGATTATACTTGGGTGCAGATTGATCTTCACCAAGGGTGACCTCAAGAAAGTGAGGGAGATTGTTCATCCATGGTTTGAATATATTTACTAGTTTACTGAGATATTCAAGTTTGTGACAAAACATGAAACAATTAAAAAAATATTATGAGGAATGAATAAAAAAATTTTAATTTTAATTTTAATTTGGGTGAATTATTAAAGAAAAAATGAGAGATTTTTGGAGATAGATTAGTGGGTGTGATCACACAGAGAGAGAGCGTGTGTTTTGATTTGTATAAAAGATGAAAAAGAAAGCTTACACATTTTGATACAAATTGTGGGACCCGCCGGCCGCCGTATATTCATTTTCTTTAACTATTACCATTTTTTATAATTAAGTTAATGAAGCGTAATTAACTACTATATGTTAGCTTAGTTATGTAATTTTCCTTTAAAAGAATCTCTGGCTGAGCTCAAAATAATCTTCAATTTCAACCTATTTTAAGACTCATTATTTGCATTGATGTAATGTATGTTCCTATATTGGAAGTATGAATTATTATCTATTTATATCTTTTAGGATTTATCTATCCATTTGTAATTACTTTTTTTAATTTTCTTGAGTTGAAATTGAAATTGTGGTTATAAAACTTAAATAATAATATGTTAAAAATATTGAGATTAAGCGGATCAAATTGGTCGGATCAAGACCCAAACCGTTTTTAGCCTATTTGATCTCAACTTATTTGAACCCAAAGTAAATTTAGACGGATTAGGACCCAACTCGATTTCTATTTCAACTCAACCTGCCTATTTGACACTCCTAATTCATATTATCACCGTCTTCAATGATAATTCATCTAAGTCAAAGAGTAAATGTGTGAATACAAAAAGGGGAAATATTCAAAATGTCAATATTTTAGCATTTAATAGGACCCCTTAACCACATTTTCAATATATAATAAAAATGTCAATATTTGAGTTTGTTATATATTTAATTATGTATTTTTATTTGAAAGAATACAATTATTCAATAGCATAATGGAGAAAATCAAGGGAAAAATATTTTAGAAAGGAACATATCAATTGAATTTCTCATCAGTTACAACTTCAAAGTAAAAAAAAAAAATGATAGTGGTTCCACTTTCATTGTTTCTCAAATTTCAAATATAGAATTTTCTCCCCATTGTTTCTCAAATTTCGTTTGGATTTTTTTCTGCGTAGAAAGAAAATATTGAAATAATCAAATAGGATTTCGTTGAAAAATAACATTGGAACAAAAATTCCAACTTGAACTTCGAGTATCTACTAGATAATCGATGAAATACAAAATTGAACAGGTATTTGTTACCTAGTTGGCATGATCCAAAAATGAACGTGATGACACTTGTCTATTTCCACCAAGACAAATCAGTCTCAACACAACGGAAACGAAAGAAATAAGGAAAGATAAAGTAAGAACAAGACAAATGCGGAAAACTTATTCATTCTAAACAATACTCCAAAATCTGGTTGTCACGTGTAAAAGCCACTGAAGTAAATACAGAATTCGAAAGATAAATACAAGTCTCAAATGTCTTTGCTTCTCAAATAGAACAAAGCATAAATAAAGAAAAAGAGGACCGCCGAGATGACCTCTCAAGTCCTTCAACGAGCCTCGAAGTCAGGAAAAGAAGAAGATCACACGGGTCCAGGCTCGAAACCTACACAAGTGTAGAAGCAAGGAGTGAGTACCACCTACGCATCAAGCAACCTAATAAAGTAGGCAACCTAGCTAAATCGAATACTCCTTTCTATCCCAACTGAACCTCCGCAACTACAACCTACATAGAAATCAGCCCAATCTAAGAGTTCTACAATAAACAAGTCTCAAGGCTCAAAGATCAAAGACCAACATTCACATTTCAACAATCGACAAGTATCATATCAATTAATTTCAAGTATAAGAATTTCAATCACAAATATCAAGTATTCAACCCACTTCTCAAATAACCAATTCAACACATCAAATAGCTCAATCACATGTAGGGGTGTTCACGGTTTGGTTTGGGTCGGTTATTGGTCAAAACCAAAATCAAATCAACTTAATCGGTTTTAAAATTATCAAAACCAAACCAAACATAATATACATTTATCGGTTTGGTTGTTTTCGATTTTGATTTGGTTCGGTTATTAACCATACATAAAAAAAAATAAACAATTCATTCAAAACGTGAAAAAAGTGACAACAATCCATTCAAACAAAAAAATAGTTAGAATGACTGGCATTACAGAACTTTCGATCATTGAATTTACTAAATAAAACTTCAAAATTCACTAGTTTGGCATAGAAGGAAGAGACAATGACATTTTTAGTCCCACAAAGAATTTTCATAGACACTCATATACATGAAACCAATAAGAAAAATGTTCTCACCTTGGACATTTTTTCTTTCATAAGTAAATTATAAAAATAAATTTTGATGAAACATATATAAAATCTTTAAAATTGTTTATGAATATAATATATTATATATGTATAATAATAAAATTTATGTATATAACTTGTTGGTTCGGTTCGGTTATTTCTTCGATTTTTTTCTAACAAAGCCATAACCAAACCAAATACTATCGGTTCTTAACAATCTAAAACCAAACCAAACCAAAACCCAAATTAAATCGGTTTGGATCGATTTTTATCCAAACCATGAACACCCCTAATCACATGCATCAAATAAGTCAAAATATGCACCAAGTAGATTGATCACAAAGGTCAGCAATGTTCCTAACCGAAACCGTTTTCCTGCAGCTTTCACATTAATCCCTTGCCGGAATCATTTTCGTTCAACATTTATATTACTAGCCGAAACCATTTTCCTTCGGCTTTTATCACAAAGTATCACTTGCCGGAATCATTTTTCTACGACATTTACATCACTAGCTAAAATCATTTCCCTTCGGCTTTTATCACAAAATATCACTTGTCGGAACCATTTTCATTTGGTACTTACATCACTAGACGGAACCATTTTCCTTCGGTTTTTATCACAAAATATCACTTGTCGGAACCATTTCCTTTCGACATTCACATCACTAGCCGAAACTATTTCCCTTCGACTTTTATCACAAAATATCACTTGTCAAAACCATTTCCCTTCGACATTTATATGCAAGAATAATATTTCAATATTTTGAGTACTTCTATTGACTCTTTTTCTCTTTATTGAAGAAGACCGAAGAGATTAACACTATAAGTCACTAAAGATAACAAATAAAAATATGATAGGTAAAATACGTAATTTTTTAAATGGAAAAGGGTCAAAACTACCCTTAAACTATATTTCAGCTAAAAAATACTCTTCCCGTCAAACTATTGGGCCACACCTACCCTTTTAGTTAACGAAAGTATCCATGTGTGTGTTAAATGCCACATGGATGCCACATGTGCACGCAAAACGGACCCCACCTCCACATAGACGACTACGGAAAAGGGTCAAAACTATCCCTAAACTATTCAAAATAGCTTAAATATACCCTTAAACTATATTTCGGCTCAAAAATACCCTTCCCGTCTAACTACTATACCACACTTGCCCTTTTATTTAACAGAAGCATTCATGTGTGCGCTAAAATGCCACATGGACTCCACATGTGCACGCCAAACACACCCCACCTCCACATAGACGACTTAAAGCCTCAATTTCACTCTTTTTCCCCTCATTTCATCCTTTCCTTAGTTGGGTATATCTATATGAATATACAATATACATTGACTCAATTCAATTTCATTTTATTTCAATACTAATATGTTGTACTTTGAAGATCACAACTTAAACAAAATTCAAATTAATTATGCTATTTAATCCTTAAATCATCTATATATTGAACCACAATATCTAAAACTTCCTTAACAATCATTTAGAGCATCTTCTGGATTAGGGACCACAAAAGCTCAAAACTTGAACAAAAATGGGTAATTGGTAAAAAAAAAATAATCTATAAAGACTTACTAAGTCTTCGTTGATGTAGTAGCAATCGAATGTGTCATCCCAGCCGTTCATCAAGTTTTCTTCATTAGCGAAATCACCGACGTTGATGTGGCAGAGCTCGGACACCATCGTCAGGGAAGCTGCCATAGTCGTATTCCTTGTGCCTGGAGTTCTGGTGATAAGTATATTAGGTCTCTTATGTCAGTTGCTATTTTGCGCCATAGCCGTGAGTTGAATCAACAAGAAAGCTTCGCTAAAATTTGTTTAAACAAGATTAATTTATTAAGAGAAATTAAAATAATAAATTAGTGTTAATTGATTAATTAAAATGAGTGTGTTTATATTATACCTTAGATCGTTTCTTTTATTGTATTTGAAATGGTCATCAAATTGCAATTTCTCTACTTCATTCGGTTATGTATACAAGTTCCACAAATGTTTTTTCTTTTTTTTGGTTCAATATATACTTTTCAGGATGAAATGAGGGAAAAAGAGTGAAATTGAGGCTTTAAGTCGTCTACGTGGAGGTGGGGTGTATTTGACGTGCACATGTGGAGTCCATGTGACATTTTAGCGCACACATATATGTTTTTGTTAAACAGAAGGGCAAGTGTGGTTCAATAGTTAGACGGGAAGGGCATTTTTGAGCTGAAATATAGTTTAAGGGTATATTTAAGCTATTCCGAATAGTTTAATGGTAGTTTTGACCCTTTTCCGTAGTTGTCTATGTGGAGGTGGGGTCTGTTTGGCGTGCACATGTGGCATCCATGTGGAGTCCATATGACATTTAACACACACATGGATACTTTCGTTAATTAGAAGGGTAGGTGTGACCCAATAGTTTGACGGGAAGGGTATTTTTGAGCAGTATATTTAAGTTATTTCGGATAGTTTAAAGGCAGTTTTGACCCTTTTTTGTTTTTTAAAAGTATGTGAATTAAAAATGAGACAAGTGAAGTTAGAGTAACTATAATTAAACTGATAATGTTTGAACATTTTATAATTCTTTTTGTGTGAAATGTTTTTCAAAAGTTGAATGTAAAATTTATAACTCTAATTTGCCAAATAAGAATATAAATTGAAGTAGTTTAATATAAAAACCGATCACTTTAATGCTTTCACATTTTACTTATTCTCGGGAACGGAAAATTGCTTCTTAAGCTAAACAAATTTCGTGTAAAATCAAGAATCTAAGATTTTTTTTTGGCTATATAAACAAAACATTTAATACAAATGGCATAATACGTTAAAAATCTTAAATTTGTCATTAAATTTTATTTAGACATTTGAATTGTCACTAATTTTAATTGGACACATAGAATAGTGAACACATGATAAGTATTTATATTAGATATATTCAATTAAAGTTATAAAGAAAAAAAAATTGTGCGTGACCTGAAGTGTTATTACGTACATAAGTTAACTATATAAAATATGTCATCTCTTTTTATCAGACACATCATCCTCAATTGAAATAATGAATGATGTTTTACGACTTATTAAGATTAATTTATATAATTAACAAATATAACATTTTTAAGTGATTAATTTATATAATTAACAAAGGTAACACATCATAAATGCTCAACTGAAATAATCCATAATTGAAGTATCTTAATGAAATTTATTAATAAATTTGAGAGGTTATTGACAGATTAAGTCAATATAAATTAATAAAATTGAAAGCTGTCGGTGATTCATGTCTTTAATTTGTTTAGTTTCCACATGCAAAGGGTCCCAATTTCTCTTTCATCCATAATTCATTCATATTCATATTTATTGTCGGTGGATAAATACTATACTCTATAAAAGTAGTATTATTTAACCATCACATTAATATATTCCAATAATTAACACCCTTTATCAACAGTAAACTTTCTCACTTTGAAGTAATATATCATAGTTAATTAATTACTATCGAGTCTCATCATTTATGAAAGTAATTGTTCTTAATCTTTTGATCCAATAAATCACAATCTCTTAAAATTTCAGATATATATTTATGTATATAATAATTAAAACATGATATACTTTTTGTAACTATCTAATGGACAATTAAGAATAAGTATAAACACATCTTATCATATGCTTTAGTCTTTACTATTCAATAGAAACAAATTATAATTTAAATGTCTACATAAAAATTAGCATGAGATGCAATCGTACAAAATTTTGAGATTTCAACTCATGTTCAAACTCCTACTTGGACAAAATGATACCTCGATGTGAAAGATTGGAAACAATCTATATTATCTAGTTAGAAGTCAGAACTCTTTATCAAAAAATGAAACAGTTCAATTGAAATATGATTTTTTTAATTTTTCATTTAGTATCCAATATTTATAGTGAAATCCGACTAAATTAGAATTTATATAGAGAAATTTCACGTTAGAGGTTAAGCGCTTCCTAACAAATACGACTCCTTACTAAATTTGAATTTGTACTTCCGTAACAAAAGCGATTCCATACATAAGGAAACTTAAACCCAAACCTCTTAACTAAAACTAAAAGAGTACTTAACACTCAATCACAATCCGTTAAATGGGATATAGACAGTTATCTAGTGAACTTTTTTAATGTAAGTTATAATAAAATTGTTTTACCATCCATTTGTTTAATAACTACCTTTCCGATCTACTTGTATCTGTTTTGTGTTCCCCTCTAGTGCTGTTGTTATCATCTCTTGGTAATTCTAAGCTGTCGGCCATGAGTGAGTAACAGCAACACACTCCTTCTCTTCCTTAAATTACTCTGCTTCATCTATCTTTGCTAACTCCTTATAAATATCAAACCAAATCAAGATTCTCAACCCAAGATCTTTCTGCTGCCCCTTTTACCAAATCAAAAATGAGCTTCAACCACTAATTTGCTATAGCAACTTTCTTTTCTTATATACCCATCTTATAAAGGTACCATTTTTCCTTCTTTATATGTAAATCTCTCCTTTTTGGTAAAAATGTCATCTTTATTCTTGCTTTTGTTACTACAATGCTCAAACTTTTGTTTTGTTGTGTACTGTTTGATTTGAGATGTCCATATGAGATTGATCTACCAATTTGAATGTTTTTGATACTTTATGATGTGTTTTTCTTGTAATGTTGGTGATTGTTGTAATTCAAGATTTCAAGCCATAGAAAAGGAAATATGTTTGTAATATTGTGTTGAGGTTTGTATATGTGGAGGTGAATTCAAGATCTAGAGTCAGTGGGTTCGGAATGAGTTTAATCTTATTATGTGTGTACATTTCTTTTGTTGTTTTGCTTATGTATACGTATTTGAGCCGAAAGGGATAGATTTTCAATTGAACCCATGGAATTTGCCTAGATCCGGTTCTTTGTATATTTTAAAATGCTTAGAGATTGGAAACTAAGATATGGAAAGCATTTGCTGGAAAATGTTGTTACTTGTTAGAGTTTTCTTTTGGAGTTGAGCAAGAGAGTGTTAAAAGCATCTGGAATTTAGCTAGGACAAAAGAGACAAAACACTAGGTGATTTCTTCACATTTGTTCCAGCCTTGGGGGATAGAGTTACCTGATGCTTGTTGTTGGTGGGAGGTGGAAAACAAAAACGACAATTGCAATCTTTTCACTTGTTTTATTAAAGAAAAAACAATATAGGAATATCTACTGGATGTGTCTGTGGTGGATACCTTGTTCTAAAGCCTCACTGTAGCACCATAGAATTATGTTTTTCTGAATTTTGCATGCATTAGGTCATGCATCTGCTTTCGTTGCTTTGATAAACAACTTAGTTTTTTTCTCCTGACATTGTTTTGATCCTAGATTCTGATGTAGTTTTACCATGCTCAGTTTTTTAACCTAGTTTGCTGGACTTTTTTACATTACTATGTTTGATTTTTCAATTTGTGTTTTCTCATAATTTTTAGGGACAGGAAAGATCCAATATTATGGCTGGGGGAAGTTACTCCCATTCTGGTGGGAGGAAATCATCTGATTTCTGTTCAAAACTCACTGTTGTGACTTTTCTCGGAATTTCTTGCGTTGGGATATGGATGTTGATATCATCATCATTCAGTATAACTCTTCAAAATTCAGAGATATCTTCGACGAATCTTTTGGGGCAGTATTCAGGCAGTACTGGTGATTTTCTAGTCAATGCAAAGAGAGGAGAAGATGAAACATTCCAGGGAGAAAAACGGTTCAGAAGGGGAAGGTCTTTAGAGGAGATTGGAGATGAAACGGGGTTGGATAGTTTCCAAAATGAGGAAAGGGAAGGAGAAAGCTCTAATTTAAGAAATGAAGAAGAAAATCAAGAAAATTCTGAATCCAGTTCATCAGGTGATGAATCTCAGTCTGGTGATGAGAGTTCAAATCGAGAGAGTGAGGAAGTAGATTCGAGAGAGAAAGACTCAACTTCAAGCGATGGCGAGTCAGATACTGGAGGTGAAGACTCAAATCCAGATACTTCTGAGACAACAGAGAAAGCAAAGAAAGGAAAGACGGAGAATGAGGTTTTTCCAGCTGCTGATCAATCAGAGATTTTGAAAGAAGCTACAACACAAAATGGGCCATGGTCAACTCAGGCTGCTGAGTCTGAAAAGGAGAATGAGTCACAGGGTTCTTCATCATCTACAGATGACAAGAAGGGAGATAAGTGGAAGCTATGCAAAACTGATGCTGGACCAGATTATATTCCCTGTCTGGATAATGTGCAAGCTATAAAGAAGCTCCAACACACTAGCCACTATGAACATCGTGAAAGGCATTGCCCTGTTGAAGCTTCAACTTGCCTTGTTCCTCTGCCTTCAGGATACAAGAAGTCAATTGGATGGCCTAGGAGCAGGGATCAGGTATATGTCGTTTCTTCTTATCCATAGGGTTTGCTTCTGATTAGTAATTTGATAAGCCAAGCAACCTTGCATTTTTTTGGTTGAACAGATATGGTACTCTAATGTTCCTCATGGAAAGCTAGCCCAGGTCAAGGGGCACCAAAACTGGGTCAAAGTAACTGGAGAGTACCTTACTTTCCCCGGTGGAGGTACTCAATTTAAGCAAGGCGCTCTTCATTACATTGATTTCCTCCAGAAGGCAAGTTTCTGCTTAAATTCCCATGCTACTTCATGCTATCTATAATTATTGTTTCGTAATCATGGTGTTTAATTTTTGCTCCATGCATCACAAATCGTTTAGTTTGTGGCTTTATGTTGAATTATATTGCAAAATGTACATCACCTTCTTTTAATACCAATTTACAGATTAAAGATAAAACAATTTGATTATGGTGATACTTCCACGGATTGCTAAACCCAATTATGTATTCTCTGATTTTACATGGGTACTAGGTGGCGTTAATTGGTGGTCTATCAACTTAACTTGAATAGCAAGATTTTGATTTGTTCTGTGTATAAGGCCTTAGAAAATAAGCTTCTGGAGACTTCAGAGCAATTTAGAGCAGCTTCCTTTCACAATGTCTAACGTGTTCTGTATATCAGTGATCAGTCAAGTGGCTTGAAATTTGTCACCACATCTTTCATTCTGAAGATTTATGTACATTGTACCTCTTCTCATTTTATGGTTTGCTGATATGGCTTGCCATGCAGACCCTGCCTCAAATTTCATGGGGCAAACAAACACGTGTTATTTTGGATGTTGGTTGTGGAGTGGCCAGCTTTGGAGGATACCTCTTTGAAAGAGATGTACTAGCAATGTCACTTGCCCCCAAGGATGAGCACGAAGCCCAAGTGCAATTTGCACTCGAAAGGGGTATCCCTGCTATATCAGCTGTTATGGGAACTAAAAGACTACCATTCCCTGGTAAAGTGTTTGATGCTGTCCATTGTGCACGGTGTAGAGTTCCATGGCATATTGAAGGTGAATTAAGATCTCTCTCTTTACAAGTTTTGCTTTGTTTGGGAATGTCAGCCGATGGTAAACTTCCTAGTGTATTGCAGGTGGCAAACTTCTCCTAGAATTGAATCGTGTCTTGCGGCCCGGTGGTCACTTCATTTGGTCTGCAACACCAGTCTATCGGAAGGATGAGGAAAATGTTGGAATTTGGGAAGGTAATTGTGGCTCTACCTAGTTTACGTTTCTCTTTTGCAAATGAAGTCATAAACTGATGGCTTCTCTTGATTGTCTTGCAGCCATGTCTGAACTAACTAAGTCAATGTGCTGGGAACTATTGGAAATTAATGAAGATAAACTAAATGAAGTAGGTGCAGCTATATTCAGAAAGCCAACTACAAATGATTGCTACCAGAGTAGAACACAAAATGACCCACCTATGTGTGAAGAAGCTGATGATCCAGATGCTGCCTGGTACGTATCTTTAATTTACTCGAGAATGGGCTTCTCTTAGCTAGTACAGTTTCTCAGCACAGTGCTGTATAACATTCGTAAATCCAAATAGTCTACTTGGAGACACAAGCGTATCAAGCTATATAAATATGGAATTAGGAAAAAATACAAATTTACATGTCTACGTTTTATAATACATTAACCAAAAGTAATATCTTGAGCATGTTTACCTGGTTTTGATTTCAGAAATCACTTCTAGGCCTGTGCTATCTAAATCAATTTGGATTAGAATGTCATACCAGATTAAATGTATCCATTTTAAGCTGAAATAATACTATGATAAAAAAAATTAGCTATCTGTCAAAATTCAATGTTCTTGGGGAGATGCCTGAGTCCTTTGATTATCAAAAGCATTTCTGGCCCCTGAGTTGAGAAGGCATGCAAGAAATTGTTATGCCCACTTAGCCACTAAATGACAGTATGGTGTTTGACTGTGTAAAGATATCCAGAAGACTTACATTTTATTGTGATCCTATTGCTTATTGTTTACTGGGTCTAAGCTTACACCTATCAGTATGTGTGTCAACACTCTGCTTGATCTGAAAAAGAAAAAGGGGATAACAAAACAACAGCAACAATAACAATAAACATACTGGGTGTGATCCCACAAGTGGGCCTGGTGAGGGTAGGATGTATGCGGACCTTATCCCTAACTTTGTGGGGGGTAGGGAGGCTGTTTGTGATAAACCAACAACATCCCCAGTGTAATCCACAAGTGGGGTCTAGGGAGGGTAGGATGTATGCAAACTTTACCTCTACCTTTGTGGGGTAGAGAGGTTGTTTCCGATAGACCCTCGGCTAAAAGAAAAGGGGATAATGGCTATGTTCATTTCGTCACATCATATCTTCCATTATTCATCTCCTGAACATTCGACTTGACAACAATTCTAACTCGTTATTTTTCTCAATTCAGGAATATAACACTTCAGGCATGTTTGCACAAAGCTCCAGCAGATGCATCTGCACGTGGAGCAAAGTGGCCAGCAAAATGGCCTTTGAGATCGGAGAAGCTTCCTTATTGGTTGAAAAGTTCTCAAGTTGGAGTTTATGGAAAAGCAGCCCCAGAAGACTTTGCTGCAGACTATGATCATTGGAAACATGTTGTGTCAAAATCATATTTAAATGATCTTGGCATTAACTGGTCTTCAGTAAGGAATGTCATGGATATGAAAGCTATTTATGGAGGGTAAGTTTTTATCACTAGTTATTTTCCTCATTATCTCTTAGCTACTCATTCTCATTCTCTCTATGATCATTGCCTTCTTTGAAGAGTAAACCAATAAATTCACAAAAAATCTTTAGCAATATTTAGAGTGATTTGATGCAATTAATTGATGATTGCTAGGTGAAGGTTCATCGACATGATTTTTGAATAACACATCTAACTCTAACACATCTAACTCAATTACATGTTTTTTTTTGTGTGTTCCAAAGAAAATTGTCTCAAAAGACTTGCAATCTTTCAGAATCAATACGAGCTTAACTATGAACAGAATACAAAATGATCCATATTGCCTATAGGCAATATATACCAACTAGTTGGAACCACACTTGCATTAAATCCTTTATTTGTTAGGGGTCCTTTTATTCTCCTTAGATCCGTACATCCATGTAGGGATAGTGTGTGATTTAGATAAACTTTCTAGACAGAACCCCTAATTTGTCTTAGGTTTAAAGTGTAATTGATTGGTTGATTGGTATCAGTTCATATTAGGTGCACGTATTACAGACATTTATACTGAGTCCACCTGTTTCGGTCATTTCGTAGTACTTATTGCATCTTTCTATCACTAGTAACAAGTTCATGCTCTTGATAAATATCTTTTCTTTTGATGATACAGATTTGCTGCAGCACTGAAAGACTTGAAAGTCTGGGTTATGAATGTAGTTCCAATTGACTCACCCGACACACTTCCAATTATATATGACCGTGGCTTGTTTGGCATTTACCACGACTGGTGTGAATCCTTCAGCACATACCCCAGATCTTATGATCTTCTTCATGCAGATCATCTTTTCTCCGATATCAAGAAAAGGTTAATCCTACTGCACCCCTTATGTTAGCTTACTGGCAACAAAATTTTGCTTAGTTATGTAACTCGTGTTCCTACTTTTGCCAACAGGTGCACGATAGAATCAGTATTTGCAGAAGTTGACAGGATTCTGAGGCCAGAAGGAAAGTTGATTGTGCGGGACAATGCTGAAACTATTCTTGAAATTGAGAATATGGCTAGGTCAGTAAAATGGAAAGTGAAAATGTCTTACTCAAAGGACGGTGAAGGATTACTATTTGTTCAAAAATCATTTTGGCGTCCAAATCAAGAACAGATAGTCAAGTCAGCCATTGCATAAGCAGAGGAGAAAATTTTCCACAATTAGATACAAATCTGATGTTCTTTTTATAGTTTAGTTCACTTCCACTAAATTACTAGAGAATACCATCATGATATAGCGATCATACGGTATGTATGATTTATTGTTTTATGTACTGAGTTTTCATTAAGTTGGCCATTCTCTGTATAATTATCTCAACGTTGTGTTTCATCAAATGGAGAAAGTATACAGTACTGCATTTTGTGAACTCCAACAGCCCAGTACATGTTATGTTTCTTCGGTCATGTCAATGCAGCTATTAGAAAGAAGTTGAAACTATAGCATGAGAAGTGTTAACCTATGTCAAAGGTGCTACATTTGCAATGTCATCATACAATAGTTCTGTATAACATAGTTATAATCCTATTTATTTCATCATTTACATTGCCTTAACTTCTGTAATGTAGATAAGTTTGCTTTTCAGTAAGAAAAAGAAAAGAAAGAAGAGTCATGTTATCAGTTGCAGAGTTTGGGTTTGAGGAAAAGATAATGGTCACTAACTTCATATTGTTATGTTATTGTTTTGGTTGCCTGTTTCTAAGGATTATGACATATATATTGGGTCTGTTATCCTAGGAAATGGGTGATTGATGAGTGTGTCACTCACTCAGTATTGGTGCGGGTGAATGAAGTAGAGGCTCGCATTTAGAGTCTTGTGTGATAGGAAGGTGCTATCAAAACTTAAAAGCAACTTCTACAGTGTAGTGGTTATACCAACTATTATGTATGAAGATGAGTGTTGACTAGTCAAGAATTCTCATGATCAGAAAATAATAGTTGCCGAAATGAGGATGTTGCGATGGATGTGTGGCATACTAAGAGAGATAGGATTAGGAATGTCGAATATTCGGGACAAGATGAAAGTGACTTCGATTAAGGACAAGATGCGAGAAGCAAAATTGAGATGATTCGGATGTG
The DNA here is from genome assembly GCF_019186545.1 of Solanum stenotomum. Lineage (NCBI taxonomy): Eukaryota > Viridiplantae > Streptophyta > Magnoliopsida > Solanales > Solanaceae > Solanum > Solanum stenotomum. The sequence continues at coordinate 13,826,454 of NC_064283.1, read as the reverse complement.
AAGAAGAGATGCACGATTTCCCTAGTGTAGTCTACAAAGGTACAAGAGGTTGACTATGTATACTTTCAGAAGAGATAGGCTAAAAAAATATTAGAGAGATGTGATTAGACAAGATTTGGTGTAGTACCGAGGACAACCTCACATAGGAAATTGTGAAATTCAATATAGTATGGGACTGAGGAATGATAATATTGGTGGCTTTTGCCAAATCAGACTCGAACCAATGACTAATATACAAAGAACGGGAAAAATAATTTACAGTTAGTAGTTAATACCAAACTCTTAAACATTTTTTATGTGAACTTTATAACATAAAAAGAGTTGGATAATTAAAAAGTAGCAAAGGGGAAACATGCGCAGCCATTATTATTATCTTAATATATCATTTGAATCTTTTGATGATCCAAATTTGTCAATGAACATAGACCACAATTGTGGCTTTCAATTTTGGCCCACCACTTGGGGATAGGTTCAAACTTCCACCTCTTTCCAACTCACTTGTCTAGAAAAAGGCCTCTCAATTATTTAACTCCGTACAAATATCCTACTTCCGTGAAGACGAATTCAGAATTTAAATTTTTAAGGTTTAACCTGTATAGAGAAATGAAGATGATAAAGAACAAGAACTATGATGCATTAGGAGTGATTAAAAAATGATTGGATTTCACAATTTGAAAAATGATGAGAATTTGTATTCCTAGACATGACACTGCTAAAGTAAGAGGGACTGAAAAAAAGAAACACATTCTATTGCTTTATGGAAATAGATAACTATGCTTCAATACAAAGGAGCTATAGCCAGGAACCCTGTTTACAATTATTTAATTCTTCTGTCCCGATTTATATGACAGTTTTAATTTTTAGTCAATTAAAAAAATATGATACTTTTTATGGAGTAGTTAAAAATAATTTAAGGGTATATTTGGTACGAAGGAGGAATAAGTGGTTTTCGAATTTGGTACGTATTAATGAAGAAAAACGTAACATTGTCCTAAATGCATTTGTATATAATCTAGATAAATACTAAGAGTTCGAGATGGGGTAGAGGCCAGTGGGAATAAGGGCCATGGGGGAGGAGTGTGTTGATGAGATGTCAGATGCTACTTGTGGAACTTGTGTTTCCTATTTCTATTAGAAAAATCATTTTCTCATTTTAATGATTTTATTTCCTAGTGATTTGACCAATATATCAATAACTTATTTTAAACCATAAATTTCAAAATACTTTTTCTCTTTTTCAAATTTTGTATTCAGTTACAACACATCACATAAATCAAAACAGCTAGATATTATATTATGTATTGCTTCAACAAAAAGAAGCTTGTCCTATGATGAAAGCAAAGAGTTACATAATTTTTTTATAATTTAGACAAATATATAGAAGCTGCCCTATGCAGAAACAAAGGGTTGCTCTAATTATTAACTTCAAGTATATGATTGAACCGCACGTACACTACCGACTGTCATTATCTCTAAATGCTTGTTTAACAATTCCCTTTTGTTGTCTACAAAAGTGTTTGCTTAATACTTCATTTTGGGATTTAATTTCTTCAATAATTGTTACCCTTTTTCTTATATGGAATTATGTATGTCTTCATAGCTATACTTTTTTTATATATAATTTTAAATGCACACGTCTCATGTTTCCATGATTAATATTGATGAATCTACACTAATGCTTAGTTGATCATGAGCTCATATAATTTGCACCTAGGAATTCATTATCTATTAGATATGCATTGAGAAAAAATAACCTTATATATACAGTGTGATGTGATTTTTTGGTGACAGAAATTCAGATGAACCCTTCTGGTCCTCTATCTCGCCCTCCGAACCTCACACCTATTGTATTTGTTTTGTATTAGACTTAAAAGGTGCAATGGTGTTTTGAAAACATAAATTAATGAATTCCGTCATGAAACCATCACAATTTTGTAACGTATTTATCCATCACAAATTTGTATTTTTCTTGCAGTATAAGATATTCGTATTATATTCCATCACTACAACAAAAAATTTTAAGTGGTAATAAATATGCACATTAATAAAGAGTGTTAAAATATTTATCGACATTAGTTAATTTTCATTAGATCCAATATCGCTATAAACTTTAATGATATTTACAAAGAGTACTACTCATTACCACTAAAAATATATCTTTGGCTACATATATTAAGCTATCACTATTAATTAGTTGTCGATAAAGATCATGGCTAATTTTGATTTACTCATTAGTGTATTTTAAAAATTCACAAGAAACATTGAAGCAACCATATGCATGTCATACTCATTTAACAGAGTTGGACCAAACAAATTAAAATGCTGAATATTCATTTGATTTAGTATTATTATTTTATTATTATCTTATAAGTGGGCAGTGGCTATACTGATTGTTTTATTTTACTTTAGATAGGCTGACAACAAAGATTTGTTCCCTCATTGTCCCCTAATATTATAAAACATTATTTTAGGACCACAATAACAAAACAACATTCCATAACTTCCTCTTTAAACTATACTATATATCTTTATGTGCTCTTTTTTTCTACTTTATATTAAAAAATATTATTATATAGTAACAACAACATTAGCTGCAGAAACATTGTTGAATTCTTAAATTAAATGTTGTCTGCCATTGACTTAACTTTACTCTAACAAACAAGTTGGCAAACTTCTCACATTCCTCAACATGTCTCTTATCACAAACCATCAAAAACCCAATGTAAACCTCAACTCTTTACAAATCTTGAATCAACAATCTTTGTCTCTCTACATACACAAACCAAAAAAAACAATCTTGATATTTTGATTATGTTAGGTTCTTGGAAGCATTGTCTGGTTTTTATTCTATTTTTTAGCATTGTTGTTTCAGAAGGATCAAGATTGCCTAAGGCTTCTACTACTTGGGAACAAATGTTGCCTAAGAAATTGCCTTCCCCTTCTTCAGCACCATCTAAAGGCACAAACTCTGTCACTACTTCTTCTACAACGACGAAAATAAATCGAAAACTGTCTTCTGATGATGGGAGAGTGTAAGAATTGGAGTAGCATTAGATCAAATTGAACATGTATACATATGAAAATTCATAAAAAGTTGCTCGTTTTGACGGAGAAGTTCATGTCAATTTGTGTAACTTTTAGAGAGATATAATTGTTTCTGCTTGAAGATCATCGAAAGCTAAAGAGTTTATGAATGCCTTTATAAAGAATTTGAGGCTAACTCAGATATGGAGAGTTTGGCCTGTGATGATGTTGAAGCATATTGTCTATAGATTATATGATGAACATAACAAATTACAGAGTAAATTAGTTTTGCAGATATCATGTAATAAAACATTTTTGTCTTGTTCATTAATGAAATTCAAAGATAAATTATCATTGATTTGGCACAACATAACTTTAATATCCTTCACTGATTGTTCTTTTAACTTTAATTTGATGAATTTATATGTACACCATGAATTCAATATTGATGTTACTATTAATATATTGGAATGTGTATATATTAAAAGAAAGAAGTCAATTAAGACATGTTGTATTGGCTAAATTATTTGCAGCACTTCGATTCAAGTTTCCGTTGTAGGATTGAGTGAGGTGACTAGTCCTCTGTTAAATATTTGTGAGGATCCTTTTATTTTTGGGCAACATTCAAAGCATACTACTATAGGTGCTAATTACTCAACACATCGATAGTTTTAATAATTATATATTTTGTCCGAATCACTTTTAGATGTACTGTATTTGCCTCTAGATACAATGTATTTGCCTCTAGATACACCATATCTAGCGAATGTATCTCGCTAACCTCTCTCCTTACCCGTTCCTCTACTTCTCCCTATTTGTGTTTCACAATTTCATGTATTTGTGTATAGAGTATTAAATGCGGGCTAATTTCAAATATATACAATAAAGTAATTGGTTTACAACAAATATATAACCATGTTTTAATTACAAAAAACATAGCCAAAAGTCATAGGAAGTATACTCTTACTATACAATATAGTTTGTTAGAAATCATAAAAAGTATACATTGACTATACAATATAACTTACTTATACATGAGTTATACACTGACTAAACATTACAATACACTCAAAAAGTTGAATACAACATAACTATACATGAAATATACGTTGATTATACATGAAATATACACGGACAAAATCAATTTCGCTCAACTCTAAATCACCTCTAAATAGTCCCAAAATTTAGACATCAAATCCTCTTAATATTTTGTATCTTTTGATATATAATTTGCTCAAAACGATTCATATCAATATATTGTTTTTTTTTTTATTTATTTAAAAAATAGCCGAAGAAGAAAAAGAATGAGGAAGCAAAACAACAAGAAGAAAAAGAATGAAGACGAAGAAGCAGCAACAACCATTAATAGCAAAGTTGACAGGACAGAGACATTCAGTCGCGGAGCCACCTTATAGTCTGGGGTTCATTCGAATCCTTTTCGGCGGAAAATTATATTATTTATAGATGTTTAAAATAATTATTTAGATATATATATATAGAAGATGTCGAACTCCCTTCGGCTACTTCATGTATCTATTTCTTTAGATTTTGAACCCCGTTATTGAAAATTCTAAAAAATAATGTTTAAACCAAAATAACGGCTAGTGTGATGTTTAAACCAAAATAGCGGGGAAAAAGATGTTCCTTTTAGCAAGGGATTTGGTCTCTCTAGCTAAATTCATTGGAGAATAATGTCTCATCCTTGCTAAAGATTAGCAAGGCTTTTTGAACGTAGACACAATTTACAGAGGCTACTAGAAGAGAAGAAAGAAGAATTTCATTTATGAGCTCAAAGGGCTAATTTGTACAATGATAGGAACGTGTATTTATAGTTGTTTATGTAACTACCTATTGGGAGAATTAGTTATAACAACTTTTAAGAGAAAAGACTATACTACCCTTAATCATCCTAACCACCTTTTAACTACTTAACAACCAACTACTCTGATGAAGTCCCATTACTCCCTTTCAAGCTAGGAGGGGCAAAAATGTTCAACACTCCTAGCTTGGATAACAAATACTCATGTTGACTTCTAGACAACCCCTTTGTCAAATATATGCTAGTTGTTCTTGTGTTGGTATATAATTCACTTTGATTGAACCTTGTTGTATCATTTCCCTTATAAAGTGACAATTTATTTCAGCCAATTCAGTCTATCCTCTCATGATAGACTGAATTTGCAGCTATTTGTATTGTTGCTTTACTGTCACTGTATACTTGTATTGGCAGCTGCACTTCAACTTCTACTTCCTTTAACATCCCAAGTAACCATACTAACTCTGACACAGTAGATGCAAGGCTTCTGTACTCAGCTTCAACTGAACTTTTGGAGACTGTGGCTTGCTTCTTTGTTTTCCATGACACTAAAGAGTTGCCTATCTTGATCATGTAGCCTGTAACAAACCTCCTAGTAAGTGGACAAGAGGCCCAGTCTGCATCACAACATGCAGTAACTAATTCATTTGAAGAACTAGTCAATAGCAGACCCTGTACAGGTTGTTTCTTGAGATATCTCACCACTCTTAAAGTTGCATCCATCTATGACTTCTTTGGCTGCTGTAGGAACTGACTTAGAGTCTGAGTGCTAAATGATATATCTGGCCTTGTCATGTTAAGGTACAACAGTTTCCCAATTAGCTTTTGATATGATGTTGGATCCATCAGCCGATCTTCAGAATTCTTCTTGTCCTTTATTTGCTCATTATATTGTTTTGATGTTAGCTTGACAATAACATCAATGAGAGTTCCTGCAAGCTTTGCTGCTGACATTCCTACTTCAGCTATAAGCTCCAAGATATACTTTCTTTGATTCATAAGTATGCCTTGTTTTGTCCTAGTGAACTCAATGCCTAGAAAATACTTTAGTTCACCTAGATCATTCATTTTGAAACACTTTTGTAAAGCTTGCTTTGTCTCTTCAATCAATTTAAGACTGCTTCGAGTAACCAACATATCATCTACATACACAAGTACAATGACTATACTAGCTTCTGAATCTTGAATAAACAAAGAATAGTCATACTAACTTTGTCTGAATTTGAGAGCAATATGAGCTTCAGTCAGCTTGTGAGTCCATTGTCTTGGTGCTTGTTTAAGACCATATAGTGACTTTGTCAGTATACAAACCTTCTCCCCTTGACTGACAAAACCTTGAGGGAGCTGCATATAAATTTCATCCTCTAAATCACCTTGAAGAAAAGCATTAAAGACATCCATATGATGAATATGTCATTTTATGAATGCTGCAAGAGAGACTATAGATCTCATTATTACCATCTTAACCACAGGTGAGAAATTCTCCTTGTAATCTATGCCTTCTTGTTGACTGTAGCCTTTAGCCACCAACCTTGCCTTATATCTCTCTATTTCACCAGTAGCCTTATACTTAATCTTATATACCCATCTGCAACCTATAAGTTTCTTTCCTTGTGGAAGATCAGTAACCACCCATGTATTGTTGCTTTCTAATGCCTAAATTTCCAATTGCATAACATCTATCCACCTTTGATCTGTCACAACTTCAGAATATGTACTAGGTTCCTTCAGTGAGGAAGAAGCAGCAGTATAACACTGATAAGAGGATGAGAGATGGTTATAGCTCACATAATTTCCCATAGGATACTTCACTGCCTTTTGTGTAACAAAATTTGTCATCCAAGCAGGAGACTGCTTAGTTCTAGTGGACCTTCTGATATCAGTTGATACAACAACCAGTTGACCCTCTTGACTAGAATCCATAAGAGTGTCAATACCAGAAGAAGAACTACCTGAGCTTGTTTTTGCTAAAGGATCACATACTGCAGTCATGTTATCATCTGAAATCTCAGGCATATGTTGGACATGTTCTTGATCTCCAAGTTGTTCAAGCTTCTGATTCGCAAGGCCAGGTTCAGGACCTTCATGCTCAAGATTATAAGATACATAAGTTGGCTGAGACAACTCTTGAAAATTTACATCTGAACCTCCTTGTAATATATCTGTGAATAACTGGTGTCTTCCAGAGTGTTTCTCATGTGCAAAAGGAAACATGTCCTCCCTAAACATAGCATCTCTACTTACAAAAAATACTTTGGTGGTAAGATCCAGAAGAATGTACCCTTTTTGTGTTGCTGAATACCCCCTATGAATAGCTGACCTGGCTCTAGGCATTAGTTTACCATGTTCAGTAAGAATTTTGGCAAAGCATAAACAACCAATAGTCTTAAAATGGGACAATAATGGTTTGCTACCATATAATCTCTTATAGGGAGTTTGAAAATCAAGTACACTGCTAGGGAGTTTGTTGATAATGTAGGTTGCTGCTAATACACAATGCCTCCAGTACTTGATAGGAATTTTTGCTTGAAATTTGAGTGCTCTTGTAACTTCAAGTAGATGTCTGTGTTTTCTTTCAGCCACCCCATTCTGCTGGGGTGTATATGGACAAGATCTCTGATGTATAATACCTAACTTTTGAAACATGTTTTCACAAGTAAAGTTTACAAACTCAGTGCCATTCTTAGACCTTATTATCCTAACAGTCTTGGCAAATTGATTATGAACATATTGCACAAACATTTGTAAGGAGGCACAAACATCATATTTATGTTTAAGAAGAAACAACCAAGTCATTCTTGAGAAGTCATCCACTATAGTAAGAAAATACTTGTTTCCATCAAAAGTAGTTGTATTATATGGACCCCAAAGGTCTACATGAATCAACTCAAAACAGTCACAACTCTTGATACTGCTAGTAGGAAAACTAAATCTAGTTTGTTTGGCATAAGGACAAACTAAACATTAGACACCTTACACTGACTTTCTTTATTCATAGAAAACATTCTAGCAAGTACACCAGAAGAGACATGTTCTAGCCTTTGATGCCACAACTCCATATCCGTAGAAACTTGAGACACATTTAAAGCTATATCCCTTTGATTACTGACATGCTTTTGAGTATACAAACAACCTGTTTCTTCACCAATTTGCTTTACCTTTCCACTGTAAAGCTCCTGGAAAACACAGCAGTTAGGAAAGAAAGTAACTGAGCAGTCTAACTCCTTTGTTAATTTGCTGACAGACATCAAATTGTACTGGAAGTCAGGTAGATACAACACATTGGAAATAATACCATTATCTCCTAATGCACATGAGCCTACATGTGTCACTTGAGTAATGTCTGTTGTGCCGTAATTTTCCTATCTTTAAAAAAATCACTTTTTTGAAATATTTTAAGTATAAAACAATTTGAGAAAAATACTTAGAAAAGAGTCGCCACTTAATTTTTTTAAAGAAATTAAGAAAACTTATAATTTTCAAAGATTTAAACAGAAAAAAAATCATTTGAAAATACCAAAGAGGGTTCGGGGTTCAATTTACACTTCTAGAAGGGTTTAAGCATTCAAAGTGTCCGCTAACATGCGGTTGACCTGCGACTTGACTAAAATATATTTGACTATTTTTAAGAAGATAATGTTTTAACATAAAAAAAAAAAAAAAAAAAAGAGCTTACAATATTTGATTAACTTTGAGAAAATAACTAAATAAATGACACATTTTATTTCATTTTTATTTTTTAGAGAAAGGAATCCAAAATGAAATATTTTACTCGAAATAGAAGTGATTAGAATATTAATAAAAGTAGATTAATTAGAATTTATTTAATTCATTTTAAAGTAATAATTTAAACCAATTTAATAAATTAAAGCATGAAAATTATTTTTTAAATTAGTTGACTAACCTTTTTTTGAGAAAATGACTTAAATAAATATTTTTATTATTATTATTAATCAATTGAAAAGGTTTTGACTAACATTTTTTAAAGTTTATTTTTAAAAATAAATACTTTAACTTAGAACAATTTTGAAATGAGTAAAAAAAAAAGTGATTTAAATGAAGAAGACCCTTAAAGAACATATCTTTTAAAAAAAAATTATTTAGGAAAATGATTTAACATAAAATAACTTTGATAAAATAGTTAAATAAAGAATAATTTTTAAATTTTTAGAAAATAGGATCTTAATTGAAACAACTTGGTCAATTAGAAGTTTAACAAAATTAGATTAATTAAAATTTATTTACGTCATTTTTTAGAAATAATAATTCGAACCAATTGGTAGATAAACCAAGAAATTATTTTAATCTAATTAAAGATAAGTGAAAGTTTTGACTAAAAATAATTGAATAAGTATAAGAGCTGATAAGAATGAATTATTTTTAAAGAAACTAACATAGAGAATATGGTTCATCTTTTGGGGAATTTAATTAAATTAAGTCGCAATTTTAAAAAAATAAAAATAAATAATCACACAATTAAATAAGTTAGGTAAAGGAGAAATTGAATTTGGACTCTTCTTGGGCCTGCTGCAATTGGGTTTGGGCTTTGACCCTACTTTTGCCCCTTGAAATCTTGTATATACACCAAATGTATACAGCTGTATACGGATCGCGTCATGGCCCATTTTCCTGTATATTGAACCGTACACCAATCGTATACGATCCACTTCAGCCTGTATTTTCGTTTTTGAACCTGTATATGGTATTTTAGTACGTATGCTAGTGTATACAGTATGTATATCAATGTATACATGATGTATCTCAGCCCACTTTCAGCTTTCCGGAACCTGTTAATCCAATTTCAGGCCTTATTTGATGCTTTCAACCTGTACACCTGCTCTCGACGGCCTGGACGACTCAAATGACAAAGAAAAGAGCCTTTATGGCTCGACTCGAAAATGCAAAGAAAAGAAGTCCACCATGGACTCGGGAGGTGTTCATACAACAAGCAAAAAAGAGACAACATCAGCATTCGAAATAGCGAAACAAGTACAAAAGAAATAACCGAACATGTCAACACACCAAGAAAAGAGCAAATGGGCAGAAAGTATAAGTCATGAGGGATTACAGCTTGCGCGAGATAAAATTTACTACATAAAAATCCAAATCAATCCAAATATACATCACCAAAGGCATGCTTGACAAGGATAACAATTCAATACATGCTAATGGAAATGCTTGAATCGCATAAAAAATGAATTAAGAGTGGACATACAATGACTCTAATACATACTCAAAACAACTACTTATATAGCCAAAATAATTATAGAGAAAGAGAGAGCAAGCCTATGAACTCGCTACATGCTAGACCGAGAAGGGAGCAACCTAAGACATACTCTTAAAATGCGACGAAAACTCACTGATTTGGATAAGAGTTAATGAATTAAAGCCTTTATCACAATCTAGCCTAACCAAACACATACTAGTCAAAATAAACATTCTGACTCTAGCTTATTCATAGTTAGGCAAAAAATAAAATAAAAAATATAATAATAATCAAACTATAACAATTAAATCTTCAGCAAATGGGCTACTGCTACACCACCAAAAATAGCTAAACAACATACAAATCATGCTAAGAAATATACTTTCCAAAGAGACCAACAAAATGACAAATCTTAAGGCAGCACAACAATTCCAAATTAATATACAACAGAATAGCATATGCTTCAGCCTTGCGAACAAAATCACTCGATGCCTACATATATATTTGAATGCTAAGACCGACAACAAACGAGCAACCACCTCTAATACGTACCCAACTCTCGATTAACCATGAGAATTCAAACACATTCAAGCGATCTCAAAATCAACGAAAAGCCAGCCGATATGAAAAACATCACAATTTATTCGAAAAGAAAGGAGGAAAAGTAAGAACAATGATATTACCTTTCCCGGAGCAGCGATACTAGGACGACAAGAAGAGCGATTCCACCACTCTATTTGAATACTAAAGGCAAGCTAAGAAAATTCGAGCGGCGATCTTCTCGGAATTTGGAATCAGAGAGCTAAATATAAAATTCGTAAGTATAAAGCAATTATGGCCAAAGAATCGAACTCAAAACTTTCCTCTCCCCAAACAGTGATCAAAAGAGATGAATATATAGCTGGAAAATAGGGGGAAATCGGGTGAATCTTCCAATTTTAAATTCGGACTCCTCTGCCCCTTTTCAAGATAACAGTGGAATGGATTTGAAAATCCCTTAGAAAGGGGGAAAAGAGACGTGAGGGTGATGAGTCTGCAGCGTAGTTGAGCGAAATTTCCAAGTTTACAGCGCAATTTGCTCGCTGGATTTCAGTATTCGCGTGAAGAAGAAGTACGCGATGTACAGGGGTGGGGTGGTCTGGTTTTGGCGTCTGCTGTGCGTATTGGGTTGTATGTATGAATGTTTGCTAATGTATGTTGTATTGTTGGGTGGATTTTTGGTATAGAATTGGGTTGTTGTGGGTGATGGGTATTGTAATGTGGGTTGGGTTTGCTGGAAAATTGTATTGGGCTGCTACAAAGTGGCCCAAATTTTGGTCTTAAAATGGGTTTGAATAAAAGGTTAGATTTTGGCTAAAATAATAATAGGAACTAATTAACAATTTAGCCAAGCGGATTAAAAAGGTAGCCAAATGAATTAATTTTAGAAGATTCGGCTAGAATTCAAATAGGACAAATTAACATAATTAATTTATGAGCTTTTTAATCTTAACGAGATAAAATAATTAACTTAATTATAAACTAATCGATTTTCAATAAACTAATTAATTCAAAATTAGAGTTATAATTCAAACTAAAACTAAATTAATAAAATATTTATTTTAACGAAGCAAAAATCTTTTGATATGATTATCAAACATTTATAAAATATACTAATTACTTATATAATTATATGAAATATATTTATTATTCAAATACTATAGAAATCGATTGAAATTATTTACACTAACCTTGAAACTATTTGAATTTGACATAGCTAATTTTTTTAAATCGTTTGAATATTAAGAAGCTCAAAAATCAATTATTATCGGGGAGGATCAAAATTGGGTGTCAACACTGTCTCCATTATGTAAGTACAAAATCTTAGGAACCTCTAATTTCAAAACAGTGCCTTTGATAAATATATCTAAATCAGATACCATATGGTTGGTAGCACCAGTATCTACAATCCACACTCTGTTAATACCAGGAACATGTAATGATTTACCTGCAGTGTGAGCAGGCATTACAATCCAATGAGGTAATGTCTGTCTTGTGCTGAAAATCTTTGAGAATGTAATTATATTGATCCTTTGTGAAAGGGCAACCCTTCAACAGCTGTTTCACCTATAGTTCAGCTTGACTTATCAACTTAGAAGAATTGGAAGGACCTGGTACACCATGATCACTCTGAGAGCTATCAGTTTTTCTCCCTCATCCTGGTACATGCACATTAGTATTCATACCATAGGAGAAGTGAACCTGATCAGGATTGACATCTGATGCAGTACCTTGTAGCTTCTTTTTGACTTGAAGTCAGGTGGATACCCTACAATCTTGTAGCAATACTCCTTGCTATAACCTTTACACTTACAAAAGTCACAAATCAAAACTGAGTTCCTCTTGAATCTCTGATTTACACTTGAGGTAGATGCAGATTTAGAATACATAGCCACAGAGTCAGCACTAACTGTGTTCATTCCCATGTTGTTGTTGTGAGACATCATTGCCTTTTGGCTTTCATCTCCCACTATCATAGCATAAGCATGATTAATAGTAGGTAGAGGATTTAGCATCAGAATCTGACTTCTGGCATGTTGATAGGACTCATTTAACCCCATCAAAAACTGATACAACTTCTGCCTATTCATGTGAGCTAAAATTCTTTTGATTTATCACAGTTGCAACAAGGTGCAGACACTAAAAGTTCAGACTCATCCCACAAAGTTTTAAGTCTTGTATAATACTCAGAAACTGAATTAGTACCTTGTTGCAATGTTACAATGTCTTTGTGAAGACTATATGTTCTAAAGCCATCTACTCTATCAAATCTCTCTTTCAAGTCATTCCAAACTTGCAAAGCACTCGAAGCAAAAGCAACACCACTAAGAATACTCTTAGATACTGAGTTCATTAACCAAGACAATACAATGACATTTACCCTCTTCCATTGCCCCCACAGTTCTTCACCATAAACTTCCTTCCTACAGGATCCATCCACCAATCCTATCTTATTTCTTCCCAATAGAGCTAGTGTAATAGATCGCCTCCACAATGTGTAATTCTCAATGCCAAGTAATTGAAAAGAGATAAGGCTAACACCACTCACATCAGTAGGACTAAGAAACAGAGGATGGTTGTAGTCAATACCTTGAGATGATGAGACTGTATTAGAAGGCAAAGTGAAGGAACCAGCAATTTCTCCATTGTTGATACCTCGATCTAGTTCTTCAGCTACTCGATCTGGAGACATAGTAATCAAACTTGTTGCGGAATAAGAATCAAACTCAGTTAATAACAACTGTGAACTCCAATCTGCAAATCAACTGAGAATTTGATGAATCTATGAATCGACAAAAATAACTCTCTGATTCTTCAACCTAAATTGCCTATCACAGTTCGTCACTGTGTATGGCTCTGATACCATGAACGTAGACACAATTTACAGAGGCTACTAGAAGAGAAGAAAGAAGAATTTCAATGATAGGAACATGTATTTATAGTTGTTTCTGTAACTAACTATTGGGAGAATTAGTTATAACAACTTTTAAGAGAAAAGACTATATTATCCTTAATCATCCTAACCACCTTTTAACTACTTAATAACCAACTACTCTGATGAAGTCTCATTACTTTTGCACCTCGTTAAATTTGAACTAGTGAGTAATATAAGTCTCATTTAGAGAGGATTAGTTCATCACATATTCATAATTTTCTAGCTAGTTTCATCAGCCTTTTTTTCTTTATGAATCGGAGCGATAAAGAGTTGAATCTAAGTGGATCATGACACCGGTCATCTAAAAGAATATACAATAATAATTCTGTTTCAGCTTTATGTCGAATAAGTTTTCTGTGTTGTATAAAATGCATCAAATGTAATTCAATTGCCGCTAAAAGAAAAACTATGTCAATAAATGTCTCTTTGTTGTAGTGTGTCATGTTCTTTATTTGTTACTCCTTCCTCGTTTGACACTTATTTATCAATCTGTTAAATTAAATGATTATTCTATATCTCATAATGAATTTCTTTTATAATTACACAAAATTTATATTTAAGATCATAAATTTCAAAAGCCTTATAGATATACAAATGTAATGACAAATTTAAAGACTATTTTTTTTAATTTCTTAAATTAAATTTTGTTATCTAGTCAAACTATGTCAAACAAAATAGAAACGAAATTGTAGTAGCACCCTGTGCGCACTAGATAACAACCCCCATGGTGCGTAATAACCTACAAACCACACAGAGGAGTCCTATGCGACAGACTCGACTCAGAAGGTATTGACTATTGAGGGGGGATCGATCCCGTATCATCCATGTGGAATTGTGGATGACTACCCTCCAAACCAACTGAGCCATCTCGAATGACGTATGTATTGTTAATATCGAAATTTCAGATTTTTTGTAACTAATTATTTAAAAAAAGGGAAGGGAAACAGGAAATGGCCAAATACGTGCTTTTCATAAAAATCAAAACCCGTTGTTTCTAGCAAATGTCAAAATGATGATGTAGTTGACAATTGATATTTGGTAAGAAATTTTAAAATCTTGTTGTCAATTCCAAGATTAAGCAGCCCAAGCTGTCAATAGGTGAACGTGCAATATTTTAAGAAATCCAACAATAAAAAAAATATTAAAAGCAATAGTGTACTACATAAGTCACATTCATTTTTCTTTATATAAAAAAAATATAACTAGGTCAAAACAAGTATACCAATTTCGAAAAATCAAATAATTCCAACAAACACAATAAATCTTTCCTTTTGTATCCTGTCGAAATGATAGTTCCCAAAGGAATGTACAATACTTGTAAACTCGAAAAAAAGATCGAAGAAAAAATAAGGGTAAATATGAAAAAAAAATACACGTTATGAACTTGTCGTTCCAAACAAGACAAGTCTTAGCAATATGGTAGAAAGTGCCATACTTTCACCATTAAATTATGGGTTCAATTCCTCTTGAGACCCATAGAAGTAAAGCAAAAAACAGAAAAATGTATCAAAAACATGTACATCTCTAGAGAAAAATAAAACAATCCAAGGCAATGAGAGGATTATTAATATCCTCCATGAGAAATGAGTCCAAATCTTGATCATTTGACTTCACTTCTTCTCCAATTTCCATTTCATCAATCTTTGGAGAAATTGGAAAAACATTTCTCATTTTTCCATCATTTTTTGGAGTGAAATGATTCTCTCTTCTTAGAGATGATGATCTTGATATAACACTTCCATTGTTCCCTTTTGAAGCTATTGATTTTCTAAATGAATTCTCCTTCATGTCACCATTCGAATTTGAAGGAAATCTTCGACTTGGAGATGGCGATTTTAGGGTTGTTCTAGTACTAGGAAAATGATGATAGGTAGAGGTAATACTTGAAGTATGATTATTACCAATGTTACTTCCCTTGATCATGAGTTGTTGATCATGTTCTTTTCTAAAACTCTTTTGTCTAACCATAATTGGCGAATTGGCACGTGGCCTTTTCTTAGGGGTCGTTGTTGAATTGCACTCTCTTCGAGGACTTGGTGGTTTGGACAAAGTGGTTGATGATGATGATGGTGATCGGGAGTATTTCTTGCCACTTGTAGACATGGTTGATGTATTTTGATAACTAACTTTGTTTTTCTTGATGTCAAGTATATGGTCATGTTCTTGTGCACAAGACAACAAGAAATCATTCGAGAAAGAACGATCCTTGAAATAAGAGGATGAAGAGGAGGAAGATGACGATGACAAAGATGAAGATAACGTAACATTGGTTGCAGTAGAGGAAAACGATGAAAGAGATACTGAACAAGAAGAAGAAGAAGGAGAAGAAGATACGAGTTTTCGAGGTGGTTGGATAGTTGAAGAAGGAACATGGATTTTTGGAGATACGGGAGCTTGTGATATCACAAGTTTATCTTTAACACATTCATGATGTTGATCATCATCTTCTTGAGGATTTTTTTGGGGATTGCATTTGCTAATGCAAGAACCCATAGTGAGGGAAGAACGGGGGGGGGGGGGGGGGGGNGGGGGGGGGGGTTGAGAAAATTAAGAAGAGTTAGATAGGAAAATGTTTGAATGGTAAACGTTGAGAAGTCATTTATAAGAATTAAAAACTATATATTATATGGATATTGAAAGAATAGTTCAATATTGGGAAGGAGGGAAAAAAGTGTAAAGTGGAATAAGCTTTTTGCTTTATTCACTAAATATTTGAATTATGTAGCCCGGTATAACATATGGATCCGTTATATAACGGTTATATGTAGCAACACAATGATGGTTTATTTCACTTTCTTTTTCTACCTTTTGTAACGTGCAAGTGAAAACCTTAGCCAAGTGTTCCTTTTACCTTTTTCTCTTTGCATATCAGTAGTATTAGTATTAGTCTCGTAGTTTTTTTCCTTCGATTTTTATTACTGTTGTTTCTTTAACGGTTATCGTATTATCTTATTGGTGTTTATGTTGTTTTTTCTGAATGCTATGTAATGTTCTCTACTATATATTTTCTATGTTTGTTTTTACTTCTATATTTTATTTTTTAAAATTGGTTTGATATGCATTACTTGAGACAAGAATCATTTGAAAATAACTTTTCTACCTCCACAAGATAAGGATAAAGTCTGGATACACACTATCCTCCTAAATCTTACCTGTGCAATTACACTAAATATATTATTGTTATTATTTTGAACCTAGTGTTTGGGATTTGTTTTGGACTTTGATTAGTTCAAATTTAAAACATTTTCTGTTGAAAATAATTTTATTCTTGAAATTTGAATAGGAGACTTTCAATTAAGAATGGATACCTCCGACCTTCCAACACAATCTTTGGTCCTCCTTTCATTTGTTTGGCTTCTACTTTTTATATTACTTTTGTATATAGAGGATTTAGGAATCAGGTATAGGAGGATGTTAAAAAAAAATCAGAATTTTGAACTTCTATTTTTAATTTTTCATTCACAAATCTTATATGCGTTGCCTAGGAGTATTATAAGAACCATACTTGAATTTTAATGAGGGTATACTTTTAGGGGGACAATTTGGAAATAATCAAGAGGATAATATTGAAAAGTGACATTTATTTATGTCCTTAAATATTTTTCTTACTGTGTGGCAAGCCTTCAATAATTCATTGAATATGTACTAGAGTCATCTCAGTTTATGACAAAATAAATTATTTTTCTCATTTTAATTTTAATAGTAATTGCTATTGAAAACTATAAATACCCTAACTTAGGTAAATTCACTTTCGTTAGTCCTTATTAAGTGAGTTGTTGGGATTTGACACACCCCTTAAGAGAATATTTAAAGAAATAAACCAAATGCTACTTTCCACCATTACCCTATTGATTATTTTCAAACTATTCAACTAAAAAAATGTAAAGTAATTAACAACCATATTAAATGATTTATGACAAAATTAATTATTCAAAATAAATGATGTAAAGTAATCTTTTATTTATGATTTATAAATATTTTTCACTTACTAGAGCTAGCCATCTCAATTTATGACAAAATTAATTATTATTTTTTCATTTTATCTTTAATAGTAATTATTTTTGAACTAGAGCCATCTCATTTTTTTATTTGACAAAATTATTTTGAGTTCAACCCTTAAAATTCCGGACGAATTAGGTTGACAGATTACTTATATTTGAGCTCATTTTTGACACCCCTAAAACCACCCATAAATTCTTAGCAAGGAAAAATATAGCATCAACCATGTCCCATCTGCATAGATTGATGTACTACAAATATTGTATTGAATTTAAATTCAAAAGAAACCTCGAAAGGGAGAAACCAAATTAATGTCTCTTCAATTTTTAATGTAAGTTATAGAGGAAATCAAATTGAATTTCAGTAATATAAGCATGGGGTTCAAGTTATAGATGATTCATGTATCTATAGACAAACTTTAGAAGTTTAGCACTTTATCAAAAACAACATTCTAAAACCTCCTAGACACCAAAATATTTAAGTTGAAAGGATTTCGAAATATTCTATGTTTTCCTCTAAACACAAAAATGGGTTCTTTCTAACAAACATTATCAAAAAATATTCATAAATAAATGGTTCTCTGTGATTTGATAGGGTTGAGTTAAGAATTTTGGAGCTCGTTTAAGAAAAATATTTTTTAGTCCGACCTGAATAAGCAGGCTGATTTGTGCGTCTTGAGAAATATAGGTAGGGTCGGTCCGTGGGCCAAATAAAAATAAAATAGAGTATTAAAATAAACAAGAGTCCAAATTCAAAATCTATTTAAAGTTTTAAATATTATAATTTAAATACAAACTATGTTTATAAAATATGTATTACATAAAATATAAATTACTAATTTCTAGAGAATCACTATGTAGGCCGTAACCTATGAAATATTGTCATAATTTTTGTGTTTTATTATGATCATTATAAAATAATTAAGTAAATATTTCTATTTAGCCATTTATACTTTTACTTGAAATCAAACTTAATAAATATTATAAAGATGATTTTATTTGTGGATTTAATTAACAAGTAATGGCACTAACACCATATAATATTGTCTTGTTGATTTTTACGATAATCTTTTTAAATTATAATTTCATTTATAAAATTATAAAAAAATATGTTTTTTTTTAAAATAGGCTGACCCGACCACATCATGTAATCCACATACTTGTGGGTTGGGCGGACTATTTTCTAGCTCACGAAAAAAATAGATCAGCTAAATTTGTCCCGTTAAATTTCAAAATCGATATGAATTAACTTAGATAAAATGAGTCAATCCATATTGACAGCTCTAGAGAAGACTAATGAAAAGAAGCCAAGATATATTAGAATTAAATGAATGAAATAAAAAGGATTAGGTGCTTGGTTTTTGTCCACGACATGAAAATTGAAAGACTTTAATTTCAATATTTGACCACTTACATTTCCATCTATCTTGTCTTTCTTGTTTATCCTAATTATATAATTAGGAAATTTATCTTCATGCGCTTTGTATAAGAGACGATAATATATATATATATATATATATTACTCCCTCTGTCCCAATTTATATGACTCACTTTTCTTTTTAGTCAGTCCCAAAAAGAATGACACATTTCTATATTTAGTAACAATTTAACTATAAAATGTCTATTCTACCCTTAATGAAATGATTTACAGCCACACAAATTTCTATCATTCATTTTGGACCACAAGTTTTAAAAGTCTTCCTTTCTTTCTTAAACTCCGTCCCGAGTCAAACTACATCACATAAAATGGGACAGAGGGAGTACTATATATTAAAAGAGTCTAGGATTTACTACCATTGTTCCAATTAAATCATTACAAATGTCCAATACTTACTATATAAAATATATAAGTGGGCCCCACCTCCTTCCACTTAAATAATATTTTTCAACCTTATCATGGTAAAAGTTGAATTTATTATCCTTTTCATTTAATTTTATATGATATTATTTTTTCTATAAAATCATTATATATGTTTTAATAATTTAAATTTCAAAAACATTATAATTTAACTTTAAAGATTTTATTTTATCAAAATCTTGTACATTGAAATATATAGTTATGAATTTAAAATATTTT
>NC_064283.1:13790528-13797798 GCF_019186545.1 Solanum stenotomum | reverse complement strand
GAGTCGAATATCATATCTTTGAGTCGAATATCATATCTTTGAGTTAAGTATCTAATCTCTGAGTTGAGTATCTTATCCTTGAGTACTTCTGAGTTGAGTAAGTTTGAGTAGTTTGGAGTATTCCTTGAGTTGAGTATGTTTGAAAAGAGGCAAGTATGTTTCCTTTTTATCAAGTTTCAAGCTTATGTTTATGTTTTAGAATTTCCCTTACATGCTCGTACATTCCACGTACTGAGCCATTTGGCCTGCATCTTTTCATGATGCAGACACAGGTATTCAGGATCATCAACAGGAGCTTCGTTGATACATCCAAGAGTTCGAGTTAGCTATGGTGAGTCTTATTGCTTTCGGAGGATTCCATTTACTTTCAGTTGTTAGGAGGTCGTGGGTATTGTCCAGACTTCCATCATTGTCATTTAGAGGCTTCATAGATAGTCAGAATAGTTGAGAAGTCTGTATCATTTATTTTATTAAATGTTTTAAAGACTAAAGTTGCCTTTTTATGGCGAGTTGTATATATTTTATTATACATAGTTTTCTTTGGACTTAAAGTTTGTATTTAAGTCTTATGAACTTTTATTTAAGTTTTTAAGCTTTGTATGCTTGAATCAGTTTTCCGCTTGTAGTCAGTCAGGATGAGGGTTCGCTTGGGGACCAGCAATGGTCTTCGAGTGCCGGCCACGTCCAGGGTGTAGGCTCGGGTCGTGACAAAATGTACAATAAAATACAATAATTAACAACTTAATATATTAAAGAGACGTATAAAAAATGCTTAATATTTAAAATTCTGCGTGTGCCACATAAATTAGAACAAACAGAGTAATAAATATTTTTTTCAAAATTATGTTAAAAAAAAGTACTACAAATCACAGTAGCTAAAAATTTAAAATATTTTTAAAATCATATAAAAATTTCAATAACTTTTCAAATTCCATAATATGACATAAATAAAAATAAAAATATATATATATATTGGGCCCCGTGCTGGCACGGGGTCCTATATCTAGTATATATATATATATTACTCTTTATTAAAAGTGGCACTTGAGGGTGTACGAACACTGCTATATGCAGTTGTACAAAATGCACCAATAGTTGTATTTTTTTAAGAATAATTTCGTAATTTTATCTTATTAGTCTATATTACTTTATGTCAACACCAATAGTTTGGGCTTTGTGGGCTTATTTGATTGGCTATTAGACTTTTCTTTGCAGGAAACCAACTGTATTGCACTTTGATGTTAGTTTTTTCTCCGCACAAACATAGGGGATAGGTCTATTGATTGTCTGTAATGGTGGTAAAAAACCTCTTTTTCTCCTACACTGTTTGAATGTCAGATCTCGGGTGGTTCGATTTGTAATTGGTATTTCTATTGATTGATGTTTTTTGTGTTATATAAGTCAACAAAAGTTAGAGCATATATGCTACTATTATGAGTCAAGAACATGTTGCTTCTCTACGATACTCATTTCAAACTCTTTCAGGCTTGAAAGTGTTGTTTCTCCTCGTCGTGTCTGTATGTTTTAATTTGTATATTGCAACACCTTCTTGGTGCTGGTTATGAATGTATCTTCTTTGAAATACTAAAATCTATTCTCTTGCTAATCAGATGAGGTAATTTATGCCATTATTGTGTTTGCCGAAATTCCCCACTGAAAAAAGACTTGTGTGTCGTGAAGAGAGCTTAGTACCAAGAGTTGGCCGCTTTAAAAAATGTTGGAAGTCTAATGAAATTGAAGTATGGGCTTCCCTCCGCTTATTATTATCTTTTGCTTTTTATCTAAAATATTTTGTTCCCGTGTGGAGAAGGGGTTACCAGTTAAATGTTTTTAGAATTATTACCTTAATATTATTGATCTTTTGTCATTTACTTGCATGTGTAATTCTACAGTAGCATTACTACTATTTATCTAACTTTTTTGTTGAAGTGAAGCAATGTTCTGTTTCAGAAAAAAAATTGACAGTCAACACTCTCTGCATTAAGAAACATTCGGTGAAAACCATTTTACTCTGTGGAGATAAAATTTTGACACTCAAGTCAAGGTACATGACTACATAAGAACTATATTAGTACTATTGTTTTCTGAAAATAATCTGAAGATCTTTGAACTTTTTTATGTTTTTGCACAAGATTGAATCAAATAGCAAGGGATCATGAAATTACTTCATCTCTCGAACTCTTTAGTGTTTGTGAATAGTAAGAAGAACGGAGTAAATGTTACTAGCAATGCTCTTGTGGAAGTTCCCAGCTGCACCCAGGAAGCTATGATTGTACACTATAACTTGCATTAGCTATGCGTCCTAGGCTCGATGTGTGAAAGTACCTTTCATGGAATCTTAAGACACTGAAATGGCTGAATTGAGAATCTCCGAGTACTTTCAATTGAAAGAGGTACTCTACGATTTTGCAGTGTATGAAGTTGAGAAGTCCTACATATTTTGATACATATAACAAGTGAGATTTTGAGGCCAAATATGTTTGAGTCACAGTAGATTGGTCAAAAAGTTGCAAAATTATTGAAGAAGTATATTTTGCTCTTATATTTCTTTCATGGCACGAATTGGAGTAGGTAATTGCATCCTACATGTTTTGTGTTGAATTTCGCCTCATGAATCAACAATCGACTTTCCCATGTGTAAGGTAAATACATTTTGGTTATAATATGTTTGCGATTACGTATGAATGAAGCCGGAAGGAAAATAAGGAATTAAAACAAAGAGTCCAGATAAGAGAGATCACCATTAGTGGTCTGGCTAAACACAGAGCCTTATGAATACATAGATTCGTCAAATGAACTTTACATAAGCCTCCTTATAGGTGAATTGATACTCAGAAGGTTGAGATGTAGGTATCTTTATGAGAAAACAAGATATTAAGAGAATACAAAAATTACCCGTTCGTCTACTTTCTCAAACAGTTGTAAGGTGTCCATAAGTACAGAACATATATGTTTGAGGAAGAGCATTGCATTAAACTATTATAAAAGCCTTACAAAGTGTGCTCTACATTTGGCCTCGACCGAATAAGCATAGTCTCTTCCTCTTTCTACTAAACTATTGTTGTAGACTTTAAGTTTCAAGTGGTGTTCATGTTTGTTACACACTTTAATGTTCTCCGAGTTCTTTTGTTTCTAAATTAAGTAATGTGGCAGTTAACTACTCTCCAGATTGAGCATGACAACAAAACAAAAAGTGGGATAAGAGGTACAACCAAAGTGAAAAGGGACGTGACATAAAGGAGCACATGATACGGTAAGACAAAAAAAGGTTCTTCTATGTGATTTTTTGTCAATTCGAATTTATGGATACGTCATTTAATCTATACATTAATTTAGTCGTAAAAATTTTATTTTGTTTAAAATTAACAGATACCCAATATAATGATCACATAATTGACATGACTTTTGCTTTATTACTATTCATAATCATTTGATGTATTTTTTTTCCACTCATTTTGAATATTTTTTACATAAAAGTAGTTGTACTTGGGTTGCTCATGTGTCATGTTTCTTTGATGAATTATTATTTTTTTCCTAAAATATTTTATTTTAGTTCTAAGTTTGTTATGTTGAGTTTTTATCTATTCTCACCTTTTAATGCATCTTACTGTTAATGGAATTATGGTGATATATATATATATATATATAAAATTAATTTTATAGAAAAATATTTTGATTATTAGTCAAATAACTCCCAACAAAGTCATATATTATTATTTTTAACTGTTAAATTATAAATTCACAACAATAAAAAAAGTTGTACAAAATATAAAATAAAGAGAAATTTTAGAGAGAACACACAAAATAAATAAATAATGCAACATTATTAATTCTACCATCTTAATCATTAAAATTACAAAAAAAATAAAAAATGAAATGAATGCACAATTTTTTGAGATCTTGTCAACATCCATACCTACAAGAAATCACCATTCAATAGCATTTAATTTATTATTCAAGTCATGAAACTAAAATATGAAGCTAATAAGTATGTACCAAAAACTTAAAAGTACAAAAAGTCTAATATGATCATTTATACGAAGTATTACAACGTATTCTAGGACTATAATATAGAATATTAAATAATATCAATAATATGACTATTAGTTATTTAAGACGTTATAATAATAGAAGGTTATGGGAGTAAATAAAATAAACATCATTAAATTTTATATTAAAGAAAATTTTAAAAAATGATTTTTAGCTTCTTAATATACTACATGTTTAATATAATTAAAAGAGTTAGATGAGTGATATTTTTAATGTAGGCATAGCGCATAAAGGAGATAGAGAGAAGTCCAAAAAAAAAATATGATTGCATTTTTTGGCGAAAAAGAGATTCATATCACTTTTTATATTCTTTAACTTTATTGTGATACACAAATATAAATAATTGCAATATATAATAATCAGGATTAACAAATACAGATAAAAAAAAGGATCAACGAATACTTTTAAATATTATATAAATAGGGAAGAAAAGGAAATAGACCAATGAACCCTTTTCCAGTCCATTATTAACGTTTAATTACGGTTTCAAAATTATTCAATATTTAATTTGATATTAAAATTAACAAAAATATCTCAACTAAAACACAAAAGAATTTCATAAGTTATTTATGGAGTATTCTATTGCCTCAATTTAACTTTCATAAAACAAAATAAAATTGAAATTCAAGCGTCCTATCAAGCTTACAAAAGGTTCAAATTCCATGAATTTGTTTGAGAGTTTTACATGTGCAATTTAAACTCACGTATATATTTTTGAAAATTTTCATATATTTTTAGTCGAAAAAATTTATTTATTAAAGCATACTAGTAGTCATTATATATGGATGGTTTACATTGTTGCCACAAGGTGATTTATATGACTGGTTTATACTTGTAGTGCGCTTATAAAATCGGATCCGGCTCCTCTCCATTTCTCTTCTCTTCATTTCCTCCAAGTTCCTATTTGGATTAGTGACACATGACATAGGTTAAAATAAATGGTTAAGATTTAGTTTCCCAAAGTAAACCTCTAACCATGATTTAACTAATAAATACATTATATATTAAGTATTAAAATTACTATAATCTCACAATCTTAGCAACATATTATCTTATCCATAAATATAGAAAAAAAAAAGTTCTCTTCTTAAATTTTTTTTTGTACGTAAGATCTTTTTTTTATTTTCTTTTAAATAATCTTTTTATCTTAATCTTTTAAATTTTAATTATCTAAAAGAAAATTAAAAAAAAATCCTACGTAAAAACAAATTAGGAAGAGAAATTTTTTTCCCTATATTTATGGACAAGATAATATTAATTAAATCATGGTTAGAGGTTTACTTTGGGAAACTAAATCTTAACCATTTATTTTAACCTATGCCATGTGTCACTAATCCAAATAGGAACTTGGAGAAAATGGAGAGAAAAGAAATGGAGATGAGCTGGATCCTATAAAATCCAACTATTTAGATATTTTTTACACGAAAAAGGCCTAAAATACCCTCGAAGTATAGGAAATGGTACAAAACTACCCTCCATCCACCTATTGGCTCCAAAATAACCTTGTCATCCACCTTTGGGTCCAAAATTGACCACTTATTTAACGTTTTAAATTTAAATAGTTTTTAAAATACATGGCGCTCAATTATTGGTTATAATTTAATTTATAAACCCATCCATTTACACCCATTAATAATTAAACTCGACCGAATTAATAAACCCGCCTCAAATTCACCTATTAAACAAAACATGAACCCTTCCTTTCTAATGTTGTCTTCCTCTCAGTCAATTTCTCCTATGTTTAACAAAACTCTCTATTGATTTTCAAGTTTCAGACATTGCAAAATTGCCTAGTTAATTTCTATTTTTTGGTTGGATTTTAATGAAATTGAAAATGCCAAGAACCAATCTTGAATTTTTGAAAAATTGATTCATGATGAAAGAGTGATAGAAAAATTTCTCCTAGAATTATAAGATTAGTGTTTTGCTTCTTTCTCAATTAACTAGTCTATATTACTATCTCTAGCTCTTGTTTGGTTATAATAGTTGAGCGCCACGTATTTAAAAAAATTATTTAAATAGTTTAAATTTAAAACCGTTAAATAAGTGGTCAATTTTGGACCCAAAGGTGGATGACAAGAATATTTTGGAGCCAATAGGTGGATGGAGGGTAGTTTTGTACCATTTTTAATATTTCAAAGATATTTTAGGCCTTTTTTGTTTTTTATATACACTTTCTATTCATTATAATTGGATATCTGATTGTAAGTACCATCGAAATTAAATTTAAAGCCATTCATCATGGGAGAGAACCATTTAATGTTGATATCAATCTTCTTATACTATTTTTGGTGAAGCCTATAGAATATTTAAATTCAAGGGGAGTATTATTGTACATTTTCCATATTAAAAACTACGGTAGATAATTTTCAAATATTTTTCCAATTTACTTTGCATACTGGTCCAAAAAGTAGCCAAGACGCCCATTACTTTGAAAAAAATGGCACGATGTGATATGTTACAAATCAAATTTATAGAAAATAATGGTTTTTAACTATTTGGCAAATAATGGATTTTTCATACTAGTAGTGTCGGTCAAACTAGTATTTGATGAACGAATAAGTTTAGTAAAAATATGAATTTTTTAAGCTGTTGTTTTCAATTTATTCCTTTTTTTTTGGGCACATCTTTGTCATTTTTCTCTCTTTTAGAATTTTATTCACTCTTTATTTATTTATTTTTACCTTACTAATTACAACCATGAATCTTCCTTTTTAAATAACTAGGAAACTTAATATATTTTAAAATGTATATAAAAGTATTAGGGTTGACTCTAAATATATATATATGAAATAAACGACAGTACTAATTACAACCATGAATCTTCCTTTTTAAATAACTTGGAAACTTAATATATTTTAAAATGTATATAAAAGTATTAGGGTTGACTCTAAATATATATATATGAAATAAACGACAGTAAATATGATAATTTTCAAGAAAATTATACTTATTATACTATCATTAGTAATATAGTATTAAATCAATTCTTTTATGTGCTGAAAATATAAATATTAAAAACAGATCAACTGAGCAAAATCAAATAAAGAAGGTTCATCATTGTATGCATAATTTACTTTTAATGTATAAAGAATTTATTATAGTATTAATATATATTGCTATAAATATCTATATTACTTTTAATGTATAAAGAATTTATTATAGTACTATTATATATTGCAATAAATATCTATATTACTATTAGGGAAAAGGGTCAAAA
>NC_064283.1:13741136-13790165 GCF_019186545.1 Solanum stenotomum | reverse complement strand
AAATTAGCAAATGTTTATCCTACTTCAATTTAGAAAAAAATAAAAAATGAAAATATTTCTTATTTTTTATCGTTATATAAATATAAATTAATGATGGATATACTATAATCTTATATATGACATATATTATATGTCCAAAGGGTACATGACGTTATTCTATTTTAATTGATAAAATGAGATTAAGAAGAAAAAAAATATTTCCTACCTTTTTATTTGTTAAAGTGATTTTAGAAGAAAGAAAACAAGAATAGTGTTCTTCAATAATATTTTAATTAGGACGAAGATGTGTTTAAAAAGAAAAAATATATATTTATTCGGAAAAGGGCATTTTTGACCCATTTTGTAACTATAGGGGCATTTCTGGACCAAAGTATTGACGGTAAGGGCATTTTTGAGCCAAACTATAAAGGGATGACATTTTTGTTCCTTTCACATAGTTTAAGGGCATTTTTGAACCAAAGTATTAACGCTAAGGGCATTTTTGAGCCAAACTATAAACGGAGGGCATTTTTGTTCCTTTCACATAGTTTAAGGGCATTTTTGACCCTTTTTTAATGAATAATTTTTTTTATAGTGCTATTATATATTGCTATAAATATCTATATTACTTTTAATGTATGGAGAATTTACTATAGTACTATTATATAATGCTATAAATATCTATATTACTTTTAATGTATAAACAATTTATTATAGTACTATCTATAGTAATAAATAAAAAAATCACTAAAATCAATAATTATTTATTAAAAGATATTCTACCAAATAATTTTTCCTTTCTTCACATGCTTACCTTTTTATCATTGGACAAAACTCTTTATCAACCGAAATAATTGAACTTTCTTATATATGTGGGCCATCTTCTTTTCCCATTTCGGACTTTTTGGTTCACTTTGTATTTGTTTGAGTTTTCTTGTGGAAAAGATTTGAGAGAGTTGTTGATACAAATGATTCATATAAATCTTTTATTTTATTAAATTAACAAATTAAAAGAAATTTATTACTTTTTTTTATACTATCTTTAATATTAAAGAGCAACTTTCACATATAGCAAACACAAAATTCATATTTGTATGTTATAGCAAACTTTGCATAATTGCGCTCCATAGCAAACATAAATATGTAAATTTCGCTATACATATACAAAAGAAATCAGTTGTATAATCTACTTTGGTATACATATACAAAAAGATCAATTGTATAAAGTGCGAGAGATGAGTGAGCGAGTGAGATCTGGGAGAGTGGCGAGTGAGATTTGGGAGAGGGGAGAGAGGAGAACGAAAATATATGTATATATACAATTTTCACGCATTTTATACATTTGCGTTTTTGTATAAAGTGAGAGAGGGAAGTGAGAGAGAGATATGGGAGAGTGGCGAGTGAGATCTAGGAGAGGGGAGAGAGAGGAACGAAAATATATGTATATATACAATTTTCTCTCGCTTTATACAAACACAAACGCATTTTATACAATTTGCGGTTTTTGTATAAAGTGAGAGAGGCGAGTGAGAGAGCGAGATCTGGGAGAGTGGCGAGCGAGATCTGGGAGAGGGGAGAGAGGGGAACGAAAATATATGTATATATACAATTTTCTCTCGCTTTATACAAACACAAATGCACTTTATACACTTGTGTTTATATAAAAAATGAGAGAGGCCAGGGAGAGAACGAGAGTGGCGAGCGAGATTCACCAGGAGAGAGGTTAAATAGCAATAGTTTGCTATGGGGTACAAGTAAATCAAACTATATTTATAGCATTTAATTTGAATTAATAGTTTGCTATTATATACAATTTTCCCAATATTAAATAGTTATATAAAATTATATTTTTAATTAAAGTATCTGTTCAAAATGGGCCAAATAGTAGGAAAAAATAGGAAAAAATTGTATAAAATAACAAACTATTAATTCAAAATAAACGCTATAACAATTTCATTTAATTTTAATTCACAGCAAACACTTTGCCATTCGCATCTCTCACTTTATACAAACACAAATGTATAAATTGTGTTTGTGTTTGCATAAAGCGAGAGAGAACTGTATATACAAATACAAATATATATCTCTTCGTTTTATACACTTATAATTATACAAATACAAATCTTCCCTTGCCCAGTTCTCTTTTGACTTTCTCTCTTTCTCGCTTTATACAAACATGAATTATACAAAATACAATATATAATTTGTGTTTTTATAAAGCGAGAGAGAGATTTGATATACAAATACAACAATTTTAACTCGATTCAATTGTAAACGAATTCAAATTTTATGTAGATATACAAATACAAATAACATATACATATACAAACGCATTTTTCATAGACACAGACACTCGATTTATACAAATCACTGCGATTTATACAAATTTGATGCTTAAAATTATAACTATAGAGCGCTAATATGCTTTTTATGCTCACTAGTGGGACCAAACGAAGACAATGATATTCTTAAAAAAATAAAACAAAGATATTTTTTTAAAAAAAAAATAAAAGAAAGAAAAAGGAGTGAAGCATGTGGAAGAGCATATAACACGAGAGATTCTCAAGTGCAAGGGAGAGAAATAGGAATAGGAAGAAAGATTGCGTCTTCTGTTCAAGGAGGCTTCCTTCTCTACACTCAAATCTTCTGTTCAAGGTTTAAATTCAACATTTTCTACTACTTTTGTTGTTGTAATTTTGAGTAAAAATTGCCTCACTCTTTTCTACTTCTACACTATGTTTGTGTTAACTTACGAGTAGTATCGTAATGTGTTAACATAAGTTAAAATTTGGTACCGAAACTTAGATGTATTGTACACATGATTGTTCCAGTGCCTTTGCAAATGTGGTGGGCACACCAGATCTGTATACTCTCTTTCTTTAACTGATTGAGAGAATTCAGTTGCTGCAGCAGAGTTCAGTTCAACAAATTTTATGTTTCCTAAATTATTTTGCAGAGCTAGAAGAATTGAAGGTTGAAAAACATGGCGACTGTAATTGGAGCTCATAACTTTGCTGCTTTGAAGGCCGTTTATGAAAGACCATCGTTGCGGTGGATTCTGCAACCCAGAATGCAGCTGACATTTTCAGGCCGGAGGATGAATCTGCAATCTAAGAGTTCTGATGAGGTCTACTTCTTCACTTTTTGCTTAAATCTGAATCTGTCATTGCACATGCCCAATTTTATTACTATAATTATAATCTTCGTAAGCCTTGACGGACAAAGTTACCCGACCATTTTGAGTGAAAATCTCACTTAATCCGTTGGGTTTGGGCATTTTGACTGAATTTCTGCAACGTTTACCTAGTAATAGAATTATCATTTAAAGGCAATCAACTCGTGGTTTTGTATCACTTTGAAGTCTTCAATTATTCTTTTTTTATTTTCTAATTAAAGAAATTGGTCTATCGAAAATAGTCTTTCTACATTCACAAATCACAAAGTACGGATAAGGTTACGTATGCTCTACCCTCTCCAGATCCACTTGTGGATTTCATTGGGTATGTTGTTGTTTGTTCTTTTCCTTGATTTTTCGTTGTTTGATTATGTTTACAGGTTGAAGGTTCACCATTTGACCATAAAGGGTTATTACAGAGTCAAGAATTATATCAGGTCCTCTATTTTTTCGTCTTTCAAGTTCTTCTTCCCAATTTTTTGTTCAATTTACTAATCATCCATTCTTTTGAAACATCACCAGTATATTTTGGAGACTAGTGTTTATCCACGAGAACCCGCGCCTCTTAAAGAGATCAGGGCTATAACAGAAAATCATCCTTATTTTTTTATGGGTGCATCACCTGATTCAGGTCAATTGATAGCCATGCTGTTGGATATGTTAAATGCCAAAAACACAATTGAACTCGGAGTCTTCACCGGTTATTCTCTGCTTCTTACTGCTCTTACAATTCCTGATGATGGCAAGATCCTAGCAATTGACCCGAATCTCGAGTCTTATGAAATGGGCCTGCCAATCATTCAAAAAGCCGGTGTTGAGCATAAGATCGATTTCAAACACTCTCTGGCTTTACCTGTTCTTGACAAACTCCTGGAAGAAGATAATAACAAAAGTAGCTTTGATTTTGCATTTGTGGATGCGGATAAAACTAATTATGGAAACTATCACGAGAGACTAATGCAGCTGGTGAAAGTTGGAGGTTTGATTGTGTATGATAACACACTCTGGTATGGATCAGTTGGTATGCCAGAGGAAAGTGTTGACAAGTTGATGAGACCAGAAAGAAGTTACTTACTTGAGTTAAACAAATCCCTTGCTGCAGATACCCGAATTCAGATTTCTCAAGTTCCATTAGGTGATGGAATGACCATCTGCAGGCGACTTTTTTGACGAAATTAGGTACAAGTCTTAGTTGAAGTTTCACCTGCGGATGACCATCGCTTCCATACCATATTAGTGTTGATTTTGTCTTAAGAAGTCATGTCGCTTGTCAATACTTTCATCAAATAAGGTTTGATTAATCATCAAAATAAATGAAATTTTCTTGGAGGGTTATATGGTTATATATATGAAGGAGCCAGTAACTTTTTTACCTCGTGATTAGCATGATGATGTTATAAATAATATGTCAACCTTCGTGTAGCGTCACTCTTTTGTTTATGATTATGTGGTATAAATGGAAAGAACGTAATATTAATTAGATTGAATAAAAATGTTCATCTATTGATGTTATATATGAGCATATTACTGATTACGTATATGCTAGGGAAATTGTTGAACTAAGTCATGTGTTCTTCAAATTTAATCGTATCGATTTAAAGAAAAACAACTTCTTTACTTGACAAATGGACATATTTCGGTTCCCCTTTCAAAGACTTTACTTTCTCTCTTGACAAACTCCCCCTTTATCTTCTTGTTCTCATTTCTCTTCTACAAAACAAATTGTAGTTCGTGTTTACTAATTAAAAAAAAAAATCCTCCATCAGTATCCTAAACACACTAGGGGAAAAAAGCGGATAATTTTCACAAATAGACACTCAAAAGTAACTTAATTATGCTCCATAGCTATATTTTGTTAATTACGATTCGTAGCTACATGTTATAGGGAGGGGAGTGGCGAGCGAGAGAGGGCAAACAGTAGAGAGAGACAAATTTTATATGCATATCTGTCAAAATAATTGTATATATGTTACTGGTATACATATGTATTTGTATATCTAGCGAGCGAGATTGACAGATGGAGGAGAGAGGCGAGCAAGATTGGGAGAGGGAGGAGAGAGGCGAGCAAGATTGGGAGAGGGAGGAGAGATGCGAGTGAGAGAGGATAGAGAGTGGAGAAAGGCGAACTGTATATGTATATAAATTAGATAATTTTATATATGTAACTACAATGTATATGTATCAATTATTGGATTTGTATACCTGCATACAATTTGAATTCATATACAATTGAATCGAGTTAAAACATTAGTATTTATATATCCAATCTCTTTTCCGCTTTATACAAACACAAATTATACATTGTATAATTTGTGTTTGTATAAAGTGAGAGAGAGATTGGCAGAAGAGAAGCGAGCAAGAGATTGGGCATGGAGAGGAGAGAGGCGAGGGAGAGATGACTGAAAAAGAGGAGAGTGACGAGCGAGATTCCAGAGAGAGAGAGAGAATGTAATTATAACTAGAAGTAAGTTCCAAATTGTAATTAATGCAAACTATAACTAGGGCTGGGCATAAACACCGAAAAACCGAACCGAACCGAACCGAACCGAATTATTTCGGTATTTCGGTATATATTTTTGTATTTTTCGATATTTCGGTTCGGTTTTCGGTATGTAATTTTTGTATTATTCGGTTTTTCGATTTACCGAAATAATATTATATTATATTATAATATATATTAATATTAAATAATGAATATTATAATTTAATAATTTATATTTTATAGGTAAATTAGGTCAAAGAGACAGAGCACTTTCAAAGTTCAAACTTTTTTAATTTGCCGCAGCCCGCACATCGTTCAGTTTCCCACTTTCCAGTTTCCACTTCCGGGCTCCGGCGTCGACTAGCGACCGGCCGATCAGCGGCAGGCCAGCAGGCAGCACGCAACAGTCCAGCACGCAGCACGCAGCAGCTCAGCGGTAGCATGCAGCAGCAGACTGGCAGCAAGCAGCAGCCGCCAGTCGACCAACACTCAGCAGCACCACAAAAAAGATGTATTACTAATTTAATTAATCTAAGGACCACTTTTTTTTGCCCATTAAGCTAAAAAATCAAACAAAAAAATTACAAAATTTTAAATTTTAAAAGCTCACCAAACAGGTCCTAAAAAAAAATCGAACCGAAATAATATAAATCGAACCGAATTAATAAAAACCGAACCGAACCGAAATAATTCGGTTCGGTGTTCGGTACGTGTGGTACAAGAACCGAAAACCGAAAAAAAAAAACCGAAACCGAACCGAATTACCGAATGCCCAGCCCTAACTATAACTATGTTAGTTAATTAACTAGTATATGTTTGTCTAACCGCGTAATTTTAGAAAAAAAAAAAAACAAATTAGTAAATTTGGTAGAAATTGGCCGGTAACATTAATTAAGAAAATAAATGAGGAAATTCATAGTCATTATCATTTTCAATTTCAACTCCCATAACTAAAAAGTTCTCAGAAAGTATCAAGCATAAAATCCAATCGACCTCAAATTGAAATTATTTTGTCCATAAGAAATGAAGGTAATATAGGTAGGAGTTTGGAGGAAGTCTTAAAATATGGTACCCAAATTTGTCCATTTGTGCAGTAAAGAAATCTCTCACGCAAGTATGAGTTGGCATGCGAGACACCTAGCTTTTTTTCGGTAGAAGAACCGATAATACAAGAGATTCTCAAGTGCAATGAGAGAATTTATATTCCGCATTGAAAGTACTTTGACTCTGAATCTACATCCATCCCAAAAAGCAACTAGCATTTTCAGGTCGGAGGATGAATCTTCATTCTAACGCTTCTGATCAGGTCTATTTCTTCATCCTCTATTTGTAATGGATAAACCATTACAACTTCAATCTTCACAAGCATTGACGGACAAAGTTACCTGATGAATGCTTGATTTTTTGTTATTTGATTATGTTTACAGGTTGAAGGTTCACCCTGGGACAATAAAGGCTTATTGCAGAGTCAAGAATTATATCGATATGTTTTGGAGACTAGTGTTTACCCTCGAGAACCAGAGCCTCTCAAAGAAATCAGGGCTATAACTGCAAATCTCCCTGATTTTTATATGGGAACAACACCTGATTCAGGTCAATTGATAGCGATGTTGTTGAATCTATTGAACGCCAAAAACACAATTGAACTTGGAGTTTTCACAGGATATTCTCTGCTTCTCACTGCTCTTACAATTCCTGATGATGGCAAGATTCTAGCAATTGACTCGAATCTCAAGTCTTATGAACTAGGCCTGCCAGTCATTCGAAAAGCTAGTGTTGAGCATAAGATCAATTTCAAACACTCTCCAGCTTTACCTGTTCTTGACAAACTCCTGGAAGACGATAAAAACAGAGGTAGTTTTGATTTTGCATTTGTGGACGCAGATAAAACTAATTACGGAAACTATCACGAGAGACTAATGAAGCTGATGAAAATTGGGGGTTTGATAGTGTATGATAATACACTATGGTATGGAACACTTGCGATGCCAGAGGAAAGCGTTCACAAGTTGATGAGATCAGAAAGAAGTTACTTACTTGAGTTCAACAAATTCCTTGCTGCAGATACCCGAATTCAAATTTCTCAAGTTTCGTTAGGTGATGGAATGACCATCTGCAGACGACTCTTTTGACGAAAAAATAGGTACGTGTCTTAATTGAAGGTGTTTGAAATGAAAATATTCGAGCAACTTTAAGTGTCTAGCAATATATTTGCCTTATCCTAAAGCAAATAATCCTAATAAAGTCGTGGTATGTTTGTCTACGAAGCAATTAGGCGAGACATGTTAGGAACTAGTTTTGCTAGAAATATTCGTGTAAATAAAATAAGACCCATTTATCTTGTAATGACGTTGTTTAGCTAATACTATAAAAGGTCGTTTGGTAGAGTTTCCCATTTATCTTGTAATGACTATGTTTAGTTAATACTATAAGAGGTCGTTTGGTAGAGTTTCCCATTTATCTTGTAATGACTATGTTTAGCTAATACTACAAGCCTCACTATAAAATTGTGGAGCATAAAACAAGGGCTAAACTTGAACTAAATTGATGGGTTACGAATCTATTACTGCAACCTTTCTAGGGCATTTCGCTGTTAGAGCAATGAGAGGTGGAGTCTACTTGTCGTCAAACTTGTTCAGACGACAAGTAGGGCTATTAATGAAGATGGTAGATATTTGTTGAATGTCAACAAGATTTTTCTTAAACACATCTAGAGAAAAACAAAGGAATGTGCCAATTTGATGGTAAATAAAGGGCACTAGTATGATGAAACTTTGATAATTTCGAGAAATGCGGATATGAAAGTTTCTTCTCTTGACAGATTTAAGCAATATTGCTTTATAAAAATTGTAAATCTTTAAAGTCTTTTCCATTGTAAAAAAGTGAGTTAATACTAGATACTAATTGGACATTAAATCAACTCTTGTTCATTTTAAAATTTTGTTTATAATTTCCAAAAATGTATGGTGTAAACCTAAACATTAAAAACATGTCAATTGAGCAAAGCTGAAGAAGACAAAATTATGTATCCACTTGCTTCATTTTTCATGTTCAAATTTAATAGTAGTACAATTGAGCATGCTCTCTATTGGGACCAGTCTGTCTGTAACTTCCTCAAAACCATGTGCTTGACTAATAATCATTTCTTGCCAACTCTATGCAGTCTTACAAGTCCTATTAAATGTAGATAATGTACTACTCATCTCATTGAAATCCGACTAAATCTGATATTCAATATTTATAGAAAGTTTGACTAAATCCAAATTTGTGTCAGGAAGCCCTATATTAGGAGTATAGCGCTTCCTAACCACAAAAACTAAAGGAATACCATATAAAAGAGGATGTATACAAGTAGTTATGAACTAAAATATATAAAAGTTGAGAATGAGTGAAGCAAGTGGAAGACAGCAATGGAAGAAGGACAACATTCAACTCTTCATCTTCTTCTGTTCAAGGTTTAATTCAACATCATTATAATTTTTCCATTTTTCTCTAGATCTCTCTCCTTGTTTTAATTAATCTTCTACTCACAAGAGCAAAATTTCATCAATGCTTGGAAATTTTAAAGTGCAAAGTTGAATTGTTATTTTATTCCTATACTGAATCAAAATATTATAACACATGTAATTAATTGAATATTAAATAGTGAATCTCTAGAAATATATTGTTCCTTTGATATTAATCACAAATAAAAAATACAAAAATATTTCATATTAAATTGAGTCTCTTCCCCTACTCGAATTTATTAATACATCACATACAATGCATTATAATTGTGCATCTCATATATATATATATATATATATATATTTATTTATTTATTTATATTTTTTTTTTATGTCTTTTTGTGTTCTTAACTGAATTTTTCCAACAGTCAATTGAATGTTGCATTAATTGTGAAACTTTTGTCAATAAACAATTTGCACTTTAGATTTATTTGTTTTGTTCTTTGACCTTCCTCATATAGCAATTATGTATACTTCTTTCAAATTTTTTACTGCACTATGTAAATTGAAGCTACAAGATGAAAATAATAGTCTTATTTTCTCATTTTACACTCAACAAAATCAGCAAGGAAATATGATGGCTCATTGAGGTAACAACTTATTTATTGTTCCTTCTATAGTTATTTTTACTTTTTTTTTTCAATAATTTTGCTCTTCCCCAATGTTTTTATACCAAATTCAAAAGTCTTTCTTTCAAATAAATAAGCAATTCTATTACTTCCAGAACTTAAATAGTTCAATAGATGAGGAGTCGGACAGGGATGACAATAGGGCGGTTAGGGGCGGAGCGGGACGGGTTGAGCTTAACCCGTAAAAAATTTAATCCGCCCCGCTCCCGATAACAATTTTTTTCATTTTCAACCCACCCCACTCCGCCTGCATAGACCTACACCTGCATGAACCCGTCCCACATAATTTTTTAATATTTTCTTTTTTCTAGTTAAGTTTGATATTAAAAATAATATTCATAAAAATACATTTATTTTTCATTAAGTTATACTCCCTCTGTCCACTTTTATTTATCATGGTTTCCCTTTTTTAGAGTCAAACTATAAGATTTTTTACTAACATTTTAGGACGTATTTTTTCATCATATTGATATGCAAAGAATTGTAATTTATAAGTAGTACTTTTCGTATAGTTTTTAAATATCTAAATTTTTTGTTTAAAATATCAAATTAATGTACTCTAACATAAATTTGAAAATTGGTCAAATCGACTTTCGGAAAACACAACATAACAATTATAAGTGGATAGAGGGAGTATTAATTTAATAGGGTAGTGACTTAATTTTTTTATAGGT
This sequence comes from Solanum stenotomum, assembly GCF_019186545.1. Classification (NCBI taxonomy): domain Eukaryota; kingdom Viridiplantae; phylum Streptophyta; class Magnoliopsida; order Solanales; family Solanaceae; genus Solanum; species Solanum stenotomum. The sequence goes on along the minus strand of NC_064283.1, from coordinate 13,779,720 downwards.
CAATTGGGAAACATGTAAGAAATTATATTATTTTTTATTGAACCATTTTCGTTTACTATCTTGAATATTTTAGTAGCTTTAAAAAAAAATCTTAATAAATAATGCTCTATCACTCTTATAACATGTATAAAGTTAAAACTAAGTTTGAACCCACATGAAATCACATATACCCGCAATCCGCCTCATCCCGCCCCACATTAATTTTAAAAAAACTCACTTTAACCCGCTCTGTAGTCACCCGTTCCGTATAACCTTAAACCCGCTCCGCTCTGCATAGTCTTAAACCCACCCCACCCCGCTCCATTGCCATCCCTAGAGTCGGATAACATTTGTAGTCAATATCAAATGCATAAATAAGTTAGGAGCGAAGAGCATTAGGAAATGAATGGGCATTCTCTCCATAATTGGTTCTTATATATTCTTTTTAAACATGAAGGTAATAATCGTTGCCCCTTACACTAGGAAAATAAATAGTGTTTATATTGAGTTGGTTGTTGATTTAATTGTTACTAATGTTGTTTTGATTTTGCTGTATATTTTTAGTTGTTTTCTTATATATATAATCCTGAAAGCAGATTTAACTTTGATTGGGCAAAATTAATAGTTACACCTAAACAAGCAAGGTACCTAAAACTATAACATAATACGATTTCTAACTTTATTCATAAGAGGTATTAAGGATATGTAATTATGCTCATATATATATATATATATATATATAGAGTCCGACTAATCCGAATTCATTGTGTAAGACCCATTTGAGAAAAACTCTCCCTATCAAGATTTCGTTTATACCTAGGACTCGAATAGATCCTAATTTATAAGAAAGGAGCAACCTCATACAACATAAACCACATGCTTTCAGTACTACTAGAAAAATGTGAATTACATCGAAATTTTCTTGGAGATTATACATGAAAATCCACACGTAATTTAGTTTCCTACGAATTTCCTTACAAAAGAAATCTAATAAAAAAACCTTTATGGTTAATTATGAGGGAAAATTGTGCATTATAGCAAACTATTAATTCAAAATAAATGTTATAGCTATAGTTTCATTTAATTCTAATTTGTAGCAAACACTTTGCCTCGCCTGAATCTCGCCTCCCTTGCTAGAATCTCTCTCGACACTCTCAATTCTCTCCCTCGCCTCTCTCACTTTTATTCAAACACAAATGTATAAATTGTGTTTGTGTTTGTATAAAGCGAGAATGACTGTATATACAAATACAAATACATATCTCTTCATCCTATACACTTATAATTATACTAATACAAATATTTCCCTGTCCAGTTCTCTTTTGCCTCTCTCTCTCTCTCTCTCTCTCTCACTTTATACAAACACAAATTATACAAATACAATGTGCAATTTGTGTTTGTATAAAGCGAGAGAGATTTGATATACAAATATAAATGTTTTGTCACAACCCGATTCCTCGAGTCATGATGGCACCTACTATAACCCACCAGTAGGTAAGTCAACCCATAACCCAGAACAACAAGTAATGGGTCTGAGGGCAGAAACTAAACAAGAGTAGGCAAAATTTAAGATAACAATATAAACAGGCGGAAGCAACCCAAAACATAAATACAAATAAAGATCCCTTCAGAACCTGGAAGTCACTAATACAGAGCTACTGACAAAACGAGTACAAGTCCCAAAAGTGGACCACAAATGACTGCACTGTCTCGAAAGGTAAAAGACAAGTTTATATATACAGATGGAGACTGAAATAGTACAAAACGCTGTGTGCTCACCCCCATCTCCGGATCAGACTACTCTAAACTGGATCAATGCTGGCCATTGGTACTCGGACCTGTATCACGAAATAGATGCAGAGCGTGGCATGAGTACCAAAACAACAGGTACCCAATAGGTATCATAGGCCGACTGAACTTGAAAAGTAAAGGCAATATGAAAAGAAGGAATAACACAAACAGATGTCAAGAACATAAATCTAAGTAACAATGGAATGCGCACGAGTGTAGAAAGAACTACCTAAAGTAATCTATAAGCTAACTACACATAACTGGACCCCCATAAGCCCAGAAGGTACACTCGTGTGCAAATTTAATTAAAAACCTGAACGGACCCTCATAAGCCCGACGAGTACACAGAATAACTATAACTAAAGAGAATTGCATATGAGAACCCAAGAACGAAGAACATCAAACCAGAACCTCAACCCCAATTAGAAGAATCTGACAGTACGAATGCCAAATCTCGAACCGGATGCTCACCAGAAGTACCCAAGTAACCAATCACAAGTATCAAGTAACTGAGGCCAGACCTCTAACCGGATGCTCTATATAAGTATCTGGACGATAGAGGTCGGACCTTAAACCGGATGCTCTATAAAAGTATCTGGGCGATAAAGGCTGGACCTTAAATCGGATGCTCTATAAAGGTGCCAATGTAGATGTTGAAAGAGTCCTAATCGATCCATGCTCATAAATGTCCGTGGAACGCCATTCACACTTAGCTAATCAATGTAAGTCCTTGGAACCGAATCGAAAATCAAATTCAAATCGCGAAGCAGAACTAGTGTCGCTTACGTAACTCGTGAAAGCCGTAACATCGGGGAAATAAGGATAACTTTTGTTGGAGCAAGTGTATCGCCTAGCTACGGCCCAAACTATCAGACTCAAGTTTGCTACACCACTCTACAGGGATCTAAGTCGGCCGAGCGACGTCGGGGCAAAACTAAGGCCTATCAGTTCTGAATAATGTATTTCTAAGGCAAGCCCTAGTCAAATCTAAACTAAGGCCCAACATGCTTCAGATAAACAGTAATCAAGCATACAAGCACTCCACATATCAAGGAGGGTCAATTAGTAACACATAGCATGCTCATAGTTACCTGATAATTTCCGAAAGAGGCCAAAACATGATTTCTAAATACCTATGCATGATTCAATAACTACCAACCCAAATCCCAACTAATCAACATGCATTCACACTCTAGAGCTCAATCTAAGAGAGGGAAGTCGTAGCTTACCTGTAGCCCGATCACGCGCGCTCCAAAATCACTCCTTTAGAGCTTTCTCTTTCCAAACGACCTCGAAACGCTGACACACTATCATAAATAGAGTCACAACATTATTGTGATCGTTTAGACACTAAAATCGCAAGAAACGGAGACAGACCAATTTTGGGGTCAAAACGGGGAAATTCGGTCCCGCGCTGAAAATTTTGGAATTAACCCCAAAAATAAGTTCTTAACAGCTCCCCGAACTTGTGTTCCATGATGGGACACAATTCGGGGCTCGAAAACAACACAGAACCAACATGCAACCAAAACCCAAATTTTCCTCAAGAACTAAAGAAATGGACAACAATTAATTCAACATATTTACCAGAAACAGGCGGTCTACAGTAATTCCGAAAACACCATAACACTCTCCTCAAAAAACCTCTCAAAATGGACTCAGGAATCGCTGAAATCGGACCTAAAATGGATGAGAAAACAAGTCTAAAAAATCCCAAATCAAGCTCACAAAAAAGGGATCGTGGCAGCAGGTATTTTGTGAAATTTACCTCGAACGGGGACCCAAATTAGATTCTGAGCTCACCAACAAGTTGTCTTCGAAAAATCTCACAGCTTTGCCTTTTGAATCGCCCAGATTGGAGCTCCAAAGATCAAGTTATTGCACTTTAAAGAAAATGAGGAATAAAGATATTAGGATTTTATAAAGGGCGAAACTGGTCGCTAAAAACCAAAAAGCTGGTCGTTAAAGGTCCAAACTCTGGCCGCTAAAGAGTTGTACCAGATCTTAGCTTTGGCTAAATTCTTCAAAGTCTCCGACGGGGTGCTTGGAATTCGTTCGGAACCCGATAAAAATAAAACAGATATGCTACCGTACTAAATTCGACATTCCGAACTTAACGGCGCAGTCAAAATTTCCATCAGAAGTCCTCTCGATATAAAGTGGGTCCCACTTCCAAAAGTCATTTATACCAAAATCCACCGAGCGGCACAGAATGAGTCCGGAGGCCTCGGGAGTCGAACGAAAGGTCGGTCTAGACCAAAATCAACATTCTGGAGCTAACCGCGCTGACATAATTTTCATCCAAGCGCGTTTTTCAAGAATGTTGACCAAAGTCAACCTTAGACCAAATTTCAAAGGCTAAAACGCCTAATGAACCAAACTTGCATCGAAAGCCTCAATACTCGTGCCAACTATGCTGCTATCCTAATTTGGCCATTCCGGAGTTGATGGAACCGTCAGAATTCTATTTTGAGGTCGTCTTCTTGAACTTTTTATCGAAAATGATCGTTCAAGGTTCAAAAGCTCCGAAACACTAAAACCCACACCATAACCAAACAAACGACTAGGTGACTGAACTGTCAGTTCCAGCAAGTCATAAATGACTTGGGATCGCTACAGGAACTCTCTAAACGACACACAGAAGGCAAGATGCAAAAATGACCAGGAGGGTCATTACATGTTTTAACTTGATTCAATTGTATACTTCAAATTTTATGCATATATACAAACACAATCATTGATACATATACACAATAGTTACATTAATTATACAATTATATAACCGATATACATATACAATTCGCCTCTCTCCACTCTCTGCCCTCTCTCCCCTCTCCCTCCTAATCTCGCTCGCCACTCTAGTCTCTAGCCTAACACAAAGAACATATACATATACAAACACAATTTTCATAGACACAGACGTTCAATTTATAAAAATTGCCGCGATTTATACAAATCAAAGGAGTGCAAATAGCAAAACTATAGCTATAAAGTGCTAATATGCATGAACTTCATTAAAAAAAATGACTAAAATAAAAAATCTAACCGAACTTTAAACATTTTGTAAGAAAGTAGATTTCGTTCGAACTAACTTCAAACATCGTAGGTCTACAGTTATTTAAACTAGTAAACATATGTCCAAAAACATAAATGGGACACGCACAAGTTTAATAACAACAAAAAAAAAAAACAGGTATTCGTGCACTTTATCCCACAACTGAACAAACAAACTTTATTTATCACATATATAACTTACACTTAACAACAACAAGAATACACAGATACAAATTGATCTTTGGGACTTTAGCATGGAGCACAAGAACAACGAAGAGATCGAAACATATATAAATAGAAAGCCATAATACACACTATTATTTAGTAGAAAGGTTAGACTAAATATGAAGTCAAGTGGAATCATCATCAGGATGAGGATTGATCTTATTCTTATCATCACTCTTAACAAGAGAAGAAGCAACTTCGACTAATTTTTCAGCCATCATCTTTTGCACCGACTTCTTCTTTGCTGGAATAACACTACTCGCACCTTTTGTTTTACCACCATTATTATTGTTCCCCATTCCTCCACGGCTGTTTGCTTCAGACATTCTTTTTTTTTAATTATCGATCTTTGTTTCTTGATTTTCCTTGTATGTTTGATGTGTTAAATTGTGATGGTATATATAGAGGCATTTTTAATAGTAGTAGTAAATTTTGTATGCTATTTCCCTTCCATAATAGTAGTGTGAAAGTTATTCATATTTTCTTCTGCATTTCCTTCTTCTTCTTCTTTGTTATTTCTCTCAATTAATTTCGATCTCTATTGTGTGTGCCTGTTTTTGTAGTTGTCTTCTATATGTACATGTGCATGGTCAAATAACCACCATACATAATTAGCTAATTAATGTTAGGAAAGTTGTAATATAAAGGAACGTTCTCAGGTGGGTGAAACCATCTTTTAGGTCCTTTTAAAGCCGAGCTCATTTAGTCTATTTAATTGAGTAATTCTACTTTATATATATATATATATATATAGATAAATGGTTTGGGTCGGGGTTAAATATTTAATTAAACTGTTCAGAGAGGGAGCAACTAATTAAAGGTTGTGTCTGTTCAGAAAAGGAGTAACTGTTTTCCTAAAAAGTCATTTGTTAATGAAATGAAAAGAAATACACGTGTGCAATTCTTAGGAAAAATCCTGGTTATTTTACTTTGAGAAAATTTTACATATAGCAAATAAAAAATTGCTAATTGTATGCTATAGCAAACTTGGTAAAATTGCAGTCCGTAGCAAAATTATAGTTTGATATGGACTTTTCTTTCTGTATATTCGCTTGTCAATTTTTATTTTATTTTATACATTTTGATAGCTTAAAAAAGAAAAGGGCGTTAATTTCGGTTAGAAAAAAAAGGAAAAAAATCACTGAAGTCACTCACGTTTTGTTGCATTCGAATTCCCTTCCTTCTTCGTCTTCAACAGTAAGAACTCCATTGTAACTCAATTCAGAAAATTGATCAAGCAATTGACAGTACTACACAAACAATCGAGATCATTGGACTGTAGGGATAGCAATAGGAGGTAATTTCATGACGAAAACATACTCTGATTTTGCTTTTTTAGGTCGAAGATGGTGTTCAACATGTATTCAAAATCAGATTTCCTTTTTAACTATCATCAATTTAAGTTGAATGTATATTGAGAGGTGTATATTTTGTTCGAAATAGAGTTTAACAATTATGATTTGTATAGTTAATTTATAATCTACAAAAATTTATGATCTGGAAATTTTCTGGATGAACTTGTTGATTATTTTGAATTTGTGATCGGAGATTCGCTCATTTCACAGTAATATTTGTGTTCGGATTTGTATATTTGCTTAGAGTTTATACGTATAGGTTTTCAGATATGATTCAGTAAGATATGTATAATACATATATGAAACTATTATGTGTATGTTTTATACAGTTATCTTCATCATAACACTGCACTTGTATGAAATTATATAATTGTGTATAAAGTTATAATTTGTGTATATAATTGTTTATATATAAATGTATATGCAGAATGTGTATATAAAAGTTTATATGAGTATGTAATTGGAATATGTATATATGTGAATAACTTAAGTTGCTAGAATTTGTATAAATATACATTATGTTTGTTGTTGAAATTCTTAATAGTATAAATGTATATGTATATATAACTTTTTTTTAATACAAAAATTTTGAAAAATGGCTTCATTAGCTATTTTGGTTATGCATTCCGGTAGATGGGACAATGACAATTGTTACGTTGACTATACAATTGAGGGGGTGATTTTTAAAGAAAGTTCATCGTATAGGGAGTTGTATAATGTTATTGCAATGCAACTCGGTGTTGATACAAATTTGATTAAGCTGAAACTTTAGTATAGGGTTAAAGAAAGCAAAACGCCAATGTTGATTCACAATGACATGGGTGTTAGAGTGTATATCATGCTTAAAAAGTCTGCAGATGACTTCAACAAGTATCCAATTTGTATAAGCAAAATGGATAATAGTAGCAATATCACTGAACTGTGTGAAAGTTCAAATCAGGAGAATGATATGGTTACATCAATTTGTAATGATGGTATTGCTGATTTTGAGACTATGCATATGTCAATTGGTGAATTGGTAGAGCCGCTTTGTGTCTTGGGGTCAGGGAGCTGCGATGGAGTCATTTCAGATCCTTGTAATAAGTACGTGGAGATTGACCAAGTGTATAAGAACAAAGCCACTTTGAAATCTGTGATGCAAAATTATGCAATTGAAAATAGATTTCAATATAGAACTGTGAGGTCAAATGCAATCAGGTAACTAGTTTATACAACAAATACATTAGTGTATATGGTGTTTTAGTTATTTGTATATTGATATGTTGTGCTGTATTTGCTGATGTAGTTATACGCTGGAATGTATTTCTGATGAATGTGAGTGGTTGATGAAAGCATCAAATATCAGCAAGTCTGGAATGTTTAGGATCCGAGCATTTAATACAGATCGTACTTGTCCTTTGAAGGATAAAGTGTATTCACAAAAACATGCAACAAGCAAGTTGATTGGTGGGATCGTTAAGCCTAAGTTTGTTGATCACAAGAGAAAATATACACCTTCTGATATTAGGAGTGATGTAAAGATATATTTGGGAGTTGATGTAAATTACTCATTGGCTTGGAGGGCTAAAGAAAAGGCTCTGATTTCATTGAGGGGCACCACAGCTGCATCTTACAGCAAACTTCCAGCATACTTGTATATGATGGATATTACATATCCAGGCTCGCATATACGTCTAAAGAAAATAGACAAAAATGAATTCTTGTATCTTTTTGTTGCATTGAATAATTGTATACAAGGCATTGATCATTGCAGGCCTGTCATAGTTGTTGATGGAAGTCACCTAAGAGGACCGTATAATGGAACATTTGTGGCTGCAAGCACAATGGATGGAGCAGGTATGTTTCATTGTGTTTTTGAATGTATATTTTTGATTTTATGTTAATTTGTATGTAAATAAACATGTAGGACATATTTTCCCACTGGCCTATGGTATCATTGATTAAGAAAATGACGCATCTTGGTCTTGGTTTTTTGTACAACTAAGAGAGGCTTATGGGGAAAGGAGTAATATGTGTGTAGTCTCCGATAGAAATGAGAGCATCATAAAGGCAGTCACAAAAGTGTATAAAAACGTGCCACATTATGCTTGTATGTGGCACTTGTGGTGTAATGTAGAGAAGAAATTTAGGAAGGTATCAAAGGAGCTAAGTCCTGTGTTTTATAATATGGCAAAGACTTGCAGTAAAGTTGAGTTTGATAGGTTGATGGATACTGTAGAAAAGGTTGATGTAGGTGTCAAAGAGTATTTGGAGCTAGCTGGATATGATAAGTGGTCAAGGTGTCATGCAGAAACTCATCGGGGATGAGCTATGACGTCTAACATTGCAGAGAGTATAAATGCTGCATTAGTGTCTGCACGTGAATTACCAATTTTTAATTTTCTAGAAGAGGTTAGATTGATGTTTGGGAGATGGAATCATGACAACAAACACGAGGTAGCCTGCACATTTACTCCGTTGATTGGAAAATTTCAGAAGATACTGATCGAAAATGAAGCAATGAGCACACGAATGAGGGTATGTTTTATGTATATGTAGTGTTAATTAATCAGTTATGCACACAGATAGAATATATATACAATTGCATAGACTTATACATATAAATAAATCTATTTGTATGAAACAGGTTGTGCCATCAACTGAATATATATACAATGTGACTGATGATGGTAGGAGTTTTGTGGTATGTTTAAAGAATAAAACATGCAGTTGTGGAAGGTTTCAATACGAAGAAATACCATGTGAACATGCTTGGGCTGTACTAAAGCGAAAAAGTCTAGTGGCTGATGGATATTGCTCGGATTTGTATAAATCAAAGACGGTTTTGAAGATTTATGAGATACCAATTTATCCATTGCCTAATGTAGCAGAATGGGTGATACCTGAATACATAATGTATGATGAAGTCCGGCCTCCAAAATTCAAAAGACCTCCAGGAAGGCCAAAAAATAAACCCCGTTCAAAAACAAAACGTGAATTGCTTGGTCTCAAAGGGAAGCATACGTGTAGTACATGTGGAGTTGCAGGTCACAATAGGCGTTCATGCAGAAACAGACCTCAAGAAGTTTAATAAGCTCTTTCGATTATATTTGAGTGTAAAATTCGATTTTATAGATACTTGAATGTTATTCTGAACTGGAATGTTAATGATGGAATAAAATTGTTATGTCCTATTAATTGTGATCTTTTTTATCTTCATTTTGTATTCATGCTCTTGTATATAATATGAATTATCGTTGGCGTATATATTGTACATCATATACATAAATTCTATATGTATAAATTAAATTGAACGTTTTATTATATTTGTATAAGCTGGATATTGAACATTGTATTCTATTTGTATTAGTTATATTGATTTTCCCTTTTTGAAACAGAAAATGTATATTCATAATGAATTAAGGGAATTAAAGATTGTATAAACTTTCGACATTTATACAGTTAATCTGTAAATAGATGTTGTTAGTTAAGTGGTTTGTATACTTATACTTTATGAACATCCTATAAGCCTAACAATGTAGATGTATATATTCAACTTAAATGTACTCTTAGGTTTATACTGTTAGTGTATAAACAAACATTGTATAAGTTGATTTGTATAATTAAACTTTATGAACAAATTGTATAATCCTAACAAATGTATATTTATACACTCAATATAAAACATGATTATACAGTCCAATGACCCACAAACCACAACTTCAGTTTATCATTGTGATATGTATAAATGTAAGTTTTATCTTTCCCTTTTTTTTTACTTGACACAACAATAAGTGTATACATATACACAACATAAAAGATACACATAGATTTATACAGTTAATGTATAAATATACATTATATAATTTAGTTTGTATAATTATTAAAGTGTTAAACTGCATATATAATGAAATTAACAAAAACAAGTAAGTAAAAGACTTAATCGATCAAATGAGTATATTACAATCAAAAAACTGAAAGTTCAAAACAGTAAAGGTTGTTATGCATGTCATTTGCATATTCAAAAAAAAAAACCAGAAATTTAGTACTGTTCTAATTAATTGTGATCTTTTCACTACTATCACAATCCCTATGAATCCTGGTTGGCCTTTCTGGTGCCTCACTGTCATTAGTGGCATCGGCTTGGATCTTTTGCACCCCATAGTTCCAAAATAAAGAAGCATATTGAATACATGTGAACTCTGAATCGAAGGATTTTGGAACCACATTTCCATTACTGATATGGTCTGCATAAGCAGCAACATATAGTCCACAATCGCTGAAAATAAAACACATCCAATTTTATGGTCAGTATAAAATTAACAATAACTATTTGAATAAAAATAACCATAATAAAACTTACAGGCTTCCTGCATCTTGTTGTGGTATATCATTGACATAAATCATTTCAAAAGAGTCACATTCAGAGTGGGACTTGTACTTTGGGTGTGAAGATATGTCAATGCCTTTCTTCCCATAAAAATCAGACTTAGATAAATACATGGGAACAAGTTGTGCATATTTCTTGATCTCATTCTCAACTGACGAATCGTGTAGGGCACCACCCCTAAGAGAATCATAGATCTGTATAGATCTATCATTAATAGACACAACAATCAAAATCCAATGAAAGATCTCCTTGATGTTAACAGGAATGAGGATGTTATCAACTGTATGCCAAGGTCTAGCAACATGCATTCTGTATCCGTTAATATACTCAATAATCGACTCCTCTGTACTTTCCTTGTTAATATTACTTTCAAAATTATAATAAGCATCCCAGACATTGGTAATCAGATTACTGAAATTGCAATCGACAGTGATAAAACTGAATGCATTGGTGTCGGAGTACTTGGCTCTTTTGCGTATATAATACAAAATGACATCTACGTGCTGTAAAAATAAGAAGATATAAATTATACATTTATACAACCACAATTTTATAAGCAACCAGTATAAGACATGAATCAACACAACAATAAGACAATGTAAAAATAATGATTATACAGTACAATGACCCACAAACAACAAACTCAGATTTATCAAAACAGTAAAGGTTGTTATGTATGAATCAGCACAAAAAATCTATAGAGAAACAGTAAATGTATATAACACAAATAACATTATATAAAAAGTTCATTTATACAGAACATGTCAACTGTATAATGAAATAAATAATGTAAAGCTTACCGAGTCATCAAGCAATTGATTTTTGTATGCAAGCCTATAGAACCAGTTCTTGTTTTGGACTGTGACAATTCCAAAATGAAACCACATTTGTAAGACAGACTTGTTCTTTTTGTATCGCTCTTCTTTGCCATTCCTAACAAAATAACAATAAAAAGACAAATTTATACAAATATACACATATAAAATTAAATCTCTATATTTAACAATTACTAAATGATTTACTTTGTGTTGTGTCTAACAAGCAGCCCTTCATTTAACCATTTCCAGAAATGAATATACAGAGTTGTACGCTCCAAATCAGACATTGCAACAAATGGATGTTTCAAATCAAACGAGAAATGGAACCTTGATGAACTACCTGAAATGTGTAAAGACATAAATAATCTGTATAAGACTTAACATTTATTGATATATATATATTACTATGTAAACAGTTAATTTTGTTGTACCAGACTCTGAACCGAATGATGTCACATAAGGCGATGTGTTGAATGGGCCTGGACGCCTTTCCCTATGAATTGGTAATGGTGTATGCGCGTCCACAGCTAACAAAGGATGTAACACCATGCTTCTTTCTAGATTAATATTTGGCTGGTCATCATGTACCATTTGAAGAGGTGCTGGAGGCATTAAAACTTCTTCAACAACTAACTCATTGACATTGGATGATCCTGCTTTGTTTGTATCTGAAAATTCTTCTTTTTCCATCTTTTCAGTTTGATCGTGTATAACATTCAACAAATCCTGCTGTTATATAACAATAAACAAAATATATGACAAGAACATACAATTGATCCGATTATATACAATTATAAAGTAATATGACAAGAACATACAAAAGATGAATTGTTGAAGTCTGTTTGATCATCCATGAATTGAGATCCCTCTTTGACCACTTCAATTGGAACATCTTCACAATTCTCCTTCTATGTATAAAAGTATAAACATATATTTATATATTATAAAATTACAAAAAAAGCTATTGAAGAATTCAAACCTCAGAATTGTTTTGAACCTCAAAAATATTGGAAGTGTTCTGAACCTTAAAATTGATTGGAACTCCAGAATTGTTGTGACCCTGCAACAAATATAACTTTGTATATTAGTAATAATTATTTCAACATTATTATACAGTTTGTTACAAATTGAATATTGCTATTAAATTATACAATAGATAATTATACATTTGGACAGTTACTTAGTTGTATATGTATAATAATAATATCTTTACACATGCATGTACATGTATATGTATATGTATGTTATTTGTTTGGAAACATTTTAACTCTATATGTATGTTAGTTTATTTGTATATAACAATTGATAATGTTGTTTATAACACAAAAGAAATAAATTACCTGTGGCTCGGGATTACTGAATTGTTGAACTAAAGGGCTAAATGCTGATTGTCCAGCTGGAGAGTGTAATTTTGACTGGTGAATACTAACATCTGGAGTAGATGATGGGACTGATACTCGAACAACCTTCTGCAGATTTTTTAAGAAAATATACATTATATACAAAAGGCCATAAAAGTTTAAATAATGAACAAGATAAAATAGGTATAATACCTCTTGATCATTTAGATCATTAAAAACAGATTGACAGTTCAATTCAGAAGGTAAATGTTGAGAAGGTTCTTCGGATTGAACGACACCGACTGGCACTTTATCTGTAACTTCTACACCATCACCCTGAAAGAAAAATATTAAATGTATATTTATCATAATTATGTATAATATATATGTATTGATCTATATTAACAAACCTTATCTTCCGCATTCTTTGATTTGATAGAATCCAACACAACTTTGAAGTTGTTTTCAATGAAGTTCCTTAAATCAGTAAACTGTTTCTCCATCTGAAATTGGACATATATAGGTAACTTTAACACTAAATATACAAATTAAAAATAATTTTAATAAATAAAAACAATTAAAAAATAAATACCGAGAGTTTGAATTGATCAAACTCATCACGCGATATACTGAAATCATGTGACTTGCTGGTAGATGGTATTTCGAAAGGAACACTTGATTTAATCTCAACATTTTGCTTAATGCCTGTATAGGATGGAACATTAGCATGTTTTTTGGCCTGCCTCTTTGGAAGTGGTGACTTAGGTCTTTTTGCAACATTGGCACGTCGGGGAGACTTTATTAAACAAGGCTGCTTTGAAATGACCCTAGGTGTTGTCTTCTTCTGAATAGGAGTGACTGTCTGCCTTGATTTCTTCTTAGGAGGCGACAAACAACTATCAACTTTTTCTTTTCCCTTGTTATTTATTGGACATGGAGGATCCTGAAAATCATCGTCCGAAGCATTTGCAGCTGCTGTTTCTGTTGGAGATGAATCTGATTGAACATACTCAGGAGGTAATTCAAGAATCTTGAGTTCCATTGGAGTTGGAGTTATATTCTTAAAAACAAGCTGCAAAATATAGACATGTTCATATTGACATATTCATTATACAAAATGTTTACTTAATCAACTGTGAAAACATATATACAGTTTATATATATATACATTAGACAAACTTATATGTATAATTATACAGTTTATAAGCTTATATATACAAATGAGCTTATGTTTATAAAGTTCACATACTTATAGGTATATTTATACATTGTCAAAAACTTGTATAAATAATAATACATGGAGCAAATTTATACATATAGTTTTCTATAGCACAAACTGATACATATATTTATACATTTGTATATTTATACAGTTATATATGTATACTATATTTATACAGATAATATATTATACATAAAATTGTACAGTGCGTACCGGATTGTTGTCGTCTCTGAACATGCCCTTAGCAAAATAGCTTAGACGAGGGAAATCTTTTTTTGTCTTCCAGTTAAGTATCCTAGGGATGTGATGAGATACCTTAACAGCAATTTCCTCATCAAAATTCGAACAACATTCATAAAACCACACTTGCAAAGCAAGTGGGAAACCATACAACCTGAAATACTTCCCATCGTGTTTGATCTTAGTGTGCAAATGCAGAATCAGCAGGTCAAAAGCCTTTTTACCCCATGGGTAGTCAATGTATCTGCCCGATTCAACCAAATCAAAGTCTTTCCTATCAATAACAGTACTGGTTGGTTCTTCTGAAAGGATGAATGAATGTATATAAAACAATATAGCAAACTTCATCGCATCATCATCATTATCCCCCCAAACCTTATTATCAAACTTTTCAACCAACTGACTCTTGGTGATGGCTTTTTCGACTCCAAAATACTGAAGAATAATTCTGTTTGGTTCTTGGGTATTAAAGACAAAATCCTTCTCATTGTCTGAACATTTTAACCCAGTTATTATAGCAAAGTCACGAATGGTGAATCGCAAAGTGGTGCCATTCACATGTATCAGGATTGCATCTTTTGAGCTACCCTCAATTTCTCTCAAAAACATGCACCTAATCAGTTGTGCTTGAACATGACACCTACGAATGCTAGATAATTGGGCAAAACATGTTGTTCCACAAAATTCTTTATACTGTGAAATAGTAAGCTTTGTAGCTAACACTTTCATTACTTCAATATTTGTGTAACACTGCATGTGAGGTATGCGTGTTGGTTCTCTTTTTCCTAAAAACTTAACAGCCTGAAAAAATGCATATATAATTTTACTAAAAATACACACGTATACATAATTAAGACACAAGTACAGATATCAAAATGTATGAAATAGCTTTTAAATGAAAATAACATATACAAGTTTTATAAAGAAAAAATACATTATACAAACTAATTTCAACTGTATAAATGTTTATATTGTATATATAGATAAATTGTTGTACCGCTACGAACACAATTACTATTGATATTATACTTATACAAATAAATTCAAATGCATAATTGTTTACATTGTATATATAGTGAAATACAAACCATTTATGTATGTGTATAAGTTTGTGGAATTGTATATGTCTAAAGGAAGATTATACAAATAGGATCCTTATACAATGAAAAAAACTTATACATAAAACAATGCACAAAACTGTATAAATGTTTATAATGTATATATATTATACATTATACAACAAATTTCAAATGTATAGTTGTTTACCTTGTATGTATAGTTAAATAGTTCTATTTTATACACTTAACTTTGGATATTAACATAGTGACTATATAAAACTGTATAAACAAACAATTATAAGACATGAAGCAACACAGAAAATATAAGAAAAATATATAATCATAACATATACAAAAATAATGATTATACAAATACCTCATTATGCTCCAATAAGCCAGAAACAACAACTTTCTTTCTTTTTGCATTCTCTTCTGTATAATTAGTTGTTTTTTCTTTCCTTTTTTTACTTGACCCAGCAGCAGACTGATCTTTCTTACCTCCCTCCACAATTTTGATGTTGGATTGCTTCGATTTCGCACTCATTCCCTCCAATCTGATTGGGTTATTTTTCAATTTGGATTTGATCTCTTGCATTGTGTTGGATTTGGACATTGAACTGAAACCTCCCCAAAATCCTGAGTTAAACCCAAGGAAAAAGATGGGCGTTCAGCACTATTTTCGACATGCAAGGGTATACCTCTTGTGAATCTTTGGCATCCATTGTTTGAAGGAAAACACTGTATGGATTATGAACTGATGTGAATTTTAGCTTGAAAAAATTGAAAAAAAATAGACAAAAATTAAAAGTAATCAATTGAGATAAGTTTTGGCGGTACCTGAAATTTTTGAATGGATTTTGAAACCGCGATGCTGGTGGAGATTTGAAATTTCAAACTAATTTTGGGGAGAAAATTTGGGAGAAATTGAAGGAAAAAAGAGATATAAACGAGAAGAAGATATTGTATAAAAGGAAGAGAATAACATGAATTTTTTTTTTTTACTTATACAATTCGGTGGGGCCATTAAATAGCAAACTGACCGAAACTTTGCTCCTTAAAGGAAATAAATGAAACGGTAGCTACTGTATTTATTTTACATTAAAAGTTTGCCATTATGTACAATTATCCCTTTTACTTTTCATTTTGGTAACATCTAAGAAATACCATCTCTATGTATACATTACAATTTTCCTAGAAATATTAGGATTTACCAATTTTATTGAAGCTTCTTTAATTTGTGTGTGAGTGTTAATGGGGCAGGTGATTGCTCTGAAGTTACTGTTTTCCATAAAACCGAGTGATTTATATATTACATTTGTCAAATCTTATGTTTGAAAGAGGAAATTGATGTAAATTTCATAACTTGATTAATGACCATCCAAGAAACTAACTCTTGTTTGTATGGTTGAGCCAAGGAAACTACCTATTAGGGGTATGTAATCGTAGTGGTTCAGATTTTTCAAATATCAAATTATTTGTGTCAAAATTTTAAATTTATAAATCAAACCAAACTAATAAAATTCGGATTTTTTAACCCATAGCAAACTGTTGTTATTTGCCTCCCTGAAATTCTCTCTCACCACTCTCCCTCTCTCGCTCGCCAGTCTCTCCCTCGCCTCTCTCACTTTATACAAACACAAATATATAAATTGTGTTTCTGTTTGTATAGAGCAAGAAAAAATTGTATATACACATGCAAATACATATATCTTCGTCCTATATATACACTTATAATTATACAATAAAAATCTTCCCCTGCCCAGTTTTCTTTTGCCTATCTCTCTTTCTCACTTTATACAAACACAGATTATACAAAATACAATGTATAATTTGTGTTTGTATAAAGCGAGAGAGAGAGATTTGATATACAAACATTTTATTTCGATTCAATTGTATACAAATTCAAATTTTATGCAGATATACAAACACATAAAAAATTGAATTGAGAGGTTGTTAGCGATTTATACAAACGAGAGACTACCACCGATTTATACAAATGAGAGGCTGCCAACGATTTTATACAAATTTGATGCCCCCAACGATTTATACAATCTGATGCTCCATAGCAAACATAAAGTTTGCTATGAATCGCAATTAGCTAGGCAAACTATAGCTATAGCATATACAAAAATGATTTTTATGTTTGCTAAATGTGAAAGTTGCTCATATGTAATTGTGTAAGTCTGAATAATATATTTATTCGGAAAAGGACACTTTTGACCCATTTAGTAACTATACAGATTTTTTTGGACCAAAGTATTGACTGCAAGGGCATATTTGAGTCAAACTATAAACAAAGGGCTATTTTTGTTCATTTCACATAGTTTAAGGGCATTTGTTTTAACCTTTTTCCTTATATTTAATAATAAATAATATATATCTAAGTGACTTGTGTCGGGTCAGATCAAATCTCTAATTAAATTGTTTAGAGAGGGAGCAACTAATTAAAAGTTGTGTCTGTTCAGAAAAAGAGTAACTTTTTTCCTAAAAAGAGAAAAAGAGTAACTTTTTTCCTAAAAAGTCATTTGTTCATAAAAGAATATAACTGTTATGAAATACAAGGGCGCACTTCTTAGGAAGCATGGAAGGAAAAAAATCCTAGTTATTTTACTTTTCATTTTGGTAACATCTAAGAAATACCATCTCTATGTACATTACAATTTTATTGATGCTTCTTTAATTTGTTTGTGTGAGTGTTGATGGGGCAGGTGATTGCTCTGAAGCTACTATTTTCAATAAAACCGAGTGATCAATATATACATTTGTCAAATCTACGTATGAAAAAGGAAATTGAAGTAAATTTCATAACTTGATTAAAGACCATCCAACAAACTAACTCTTGTTTGTATGGTTGAGCCAAGGAAACTACCTATTAGGGGTACGTAATCGTAGTGGTTCAGATTTTTCAAATATCAAATTATTTGTATCAAAATTTTAAATTTATAAACCAAACCAAACTAATAAAATTTGAGTTTTTTTTTCGAGTTTTTCAATTCAAATATTTTCGGGTTGGTTCGAGTTTTTCAAATACCAAACTAAACCATTTGTGTCGAATTTTTAAATTTCTAAATCAAAACAAACTAATAAGCCTCGATTTTTTTTGGGTTTTTAGATTTTTTCGGTAAAGTATTCAAGCAAACATATAATTAACCTGTGCTCCAAATATTTCTTTAGCTCAACCAAAATACAACTATCTAAGGCGATTTTAAGAAAATAACACAAAATAAGAGATGAGTGATGACACTAAAATATTCAATAAAAAATAATAATAAAAACGTAAAAATAAATATTGCAAACTGATCATTCATAATGAAAATGATCAGAATTTAAAAACACTAAATCATGCTAAAATAAGTCTAATAAGTATTAATTACATGATTAAACATTAAACAAAAAAAATATGTTATGTATTTTAAATGTCTAAACCAATGTAAAACTAAAGAATAAATGTTTAACATTATTGTCATTCTAGTGTTGAATTAATTTATTTTGTTAGCATTAGTATTGATTTGATTTTGAATTGAGCTTTATTAGAGTTACTAATATCTATGGACGGTAGCCTTTATTGGACTATTCAAATTCTTAAGTTTCAAAAAACTTGAAAAAATATGTTAAAAGATAAAAATTATGAAAATATATAAGTAATATTTAGAAATTACATCAAAGTAAATACTTTTATGTTTAAAATAAATTTTAAAAATTATATATAATGTTGGGCTGGTTTGGTCTCGGGTTGACTTTTTTTAATTTAAAATCAAACTAACCCAAGTATAGTCGGATTTTCTTTTCCAATACCAAACCAACTCAAATCAAACTATTACTCGAGAGCTTTTTCCGATTTGATTCGATTTGTGATTTAATTCGGCTCTGTACACTCTTACAACGTATTTATTGTTCAAGCTAATTAACTACCAAAACTAATATCTATTTTATTTTTTTCATGCATGAAATATGTTTTTTGTGGATGTGTGGTTTCGGATTGTTCAATTTTAATATGAAGTCATTTGTGCGTGGATGACCCAAGGAAACTAGGATTTTAATTTTCATAATAAATTACTGAAAACTACTATTACTCTATTAGTATGTGTTTGTAGATTAATTAGGATGACTCTTATCTAATTTTTTGTAACATCCCGAAAATTGCTAAGTTTATTAGAATCATTCGGTACAACTTTATTCATTTGTGAATAAGGTTGTACCGAGTGATTCTAAAGTTTTTGGTTTTAAGGTCACTAGATATAGCATCCCAAATTTCAAAAAGATCTAACAAAACCACTATAACACATTAAACTACAAAATCTTTATATTGTTGATGCACACATTTTAGATCTTTTAAATTTCATACAAAAATGATAATATGGTGAGAGACGGTAGGTATTTCGCTACGTACTTCTGTACAATGGTGGTGAGAGAAAGAATTCGCGGTCCGGTATAGTGTTAACCATATCATTTTTCGTTAAATGATATTTGGATGAACCTCTCGACCCTATCTAGCTTCATCCCTATGACTAGGGGTGTTCAAGGGTCGTTTTGGATTAGTATTGGTCCAAATAAATACCAAACCAACTCAATCAGTTTTAAAATTATCAAAATCAAACTAAACCAAATATAATATGTATTTATCAGTTTGGTTGTTATCGTTTCGGTTCGGTTTATTAACCATAGACAAAAATAAAAGAAACTATTCGTTCAATACGTGAAAAAAGTGACAACAATCCATTCAAAAAAAAAAATAAAAATAGTTAGAATGAATGACACTACATAACTTTGAATAATTGAATTTACAATGAATAAATTCAAAATTTATTATTTTGACAGTGACATTTTCAATCCCACAAAAAATTGTCATAGACACTCATATTCATGAAATCAATGAGATAAATGTTCTCATTTTGGGCATTTTCGCTTTCATAAGTAAATTATAAATAAATTTTGATCTTTAAAATTGTTTATAAAAATATATATTATGTATGTATAATAATAAAATATATGTATGTAATTTGTTGCGATTTGGTTCAGTTCAGTTATTTCTTCGGTTTTTTCAAAATGTTTTTTCATCCTAGTAATAACAAGAAATATTAGGATTTACCAATTGTGATTTGTGTGTGTTAATGGGTCAGGTTCTTCTTGTGTTTGTGTTGGATCCAATATTTTCCATAAAACCGAGGTAATGGTTATATTTGTCAAATGTTATGTGTGAATTAAAGAGGGAGATCACATAGAAACTATCATAATTTGAACGACAAGTACATGTACAATCTAAGGCTCGTAAGATAATTGTCACTTCTTAAGAATGTCATAAATTTATTACCGATATTAACCTAAATATCGATACTAAGAATAATGACATCAAATTAAATGTCCGTAAAAAAATTTGTGATATTTAAGAGTCATGATACGATATTTTTATAATGAAACGTTGTATCTTTTGTTTCTTACGGTGATAGATATATATTTATAATTAATAAACATTAATTGATATATATTCTGATAAAACAAAAAAAAAACTATCACACATTAAACTTTAAAAAAAATTATAAATCTTTATATTATCGATGCACACAATTTAGATCTTTTAAATTTTATACCAGAATAATAATATTTCAAAAGTCGATCGGTAGATGATATAAATATTGTTTATATTATCAAATTGTTTTTACCTTTTGTAGAAGGTAACTTGTTTATCTTTGAAATTACAAAGAAATGCGGTATTTTTTTATTAAGAAATATTCATAAATACCTTTGTGGTAAATAAATAGCAGGTATAATCAAATAAGAGGTTTAATTAAAGTAAAATCATCAACATTTCCTAGAAAATGAATTTTAATTTGGACAAAAACCATTGATCTGTTGATGTAAATTCATTGATATTAATTGGTTGGAGAAATTATTTGAAAGTTCCTAATTGGATCTTTTAGCCTATTATCGATCATATATAAACATAAATTCAATAAGCAATTTTGATATTAAGCAGACGCTAATGAAAAATATCAAAACCCATTGAATAATTAAGGTTGATATTTACGTCTGAGTATATGGAAAGTGGAAGTATGAGTTATCAACTTTACTATAAAAATTATAGCATGCGATTCAGATTTAATTGGAGTTTCAATGTAGATATATAGCACCATCGATATCCAATAAAGAGATCAAACAGGAAAATTAACAAACGAAAACGAAGAATCGTATAACAATATCCTTGAAGGATAATTAACTAACAAATCAAATCACTCTCATTAAAACATACACAAAATACTTTAATCATAGTTTATTAATGAGCTTACCTTATGTACGTCAACACAAGGTAAAGAATCATGAAAATAGTGTAATAGTATTCTTTACAATATTATCGATGTATATAAGTTCAACTCGCCTAGAATATTTTTGAATCAAATAAATACGTTTATTGATCAATATTAGCACAAGGTAAGGCAACTGAAACAAATTTCATTAATTAACCAGAGGGGTTAATCTTTTTCTTATCATTATTGAAGGAGGAGGTGGTAGCTTTCACTATTTTGTTAACAACCATTGCCTTCACTGATTTCTTATCTTTTTTTGGAAAGACACTTCCATTTTTTGATGGGCCATCTTTGCCCTTTCCATTATTTTCCATATCTTTGTTGATAATATATATAATTAAGTAAATAAAACTGTGTCGTTCTCTGTAACAGCTTAAGTTTTTAGATGAAATGATCACACAGTACTTCAACAATCTCTTCTCTTAGTACTTATGAATATGAGGAAGTGTATTAATGCTTTGTTGCTTTTAGCTTGTGATGTTTTGAGGAGTTCATATGTTAAGGTATTTATAGGAGTTTTGTGGCTTTTGTTTATGGTCATGAAAGTTTTCATGTAACTTTGGTTGAATTTCTGAGTAATTAGCTCATGTAAGATTAAAAGAAGATTGTTGATTATTTCTTGCATGGAATATGTGTTTGTGTGAGTTTTTGGGGTTTTTAAATGGAAGCCTGTGTGTTATTAAAAATTGAAAATATATTACTCCTATTTACTCTCTCCGTCCATTTTTACTTGTCCACTATAGTATCTTGGGATGTCCAATAATACTTGTTCAGTTTATAAAATCAATGTCATGTTGTGTCTATTTTACCTTTGCTATTAAATACTAGTATTTATTTTTAAATCTTTAGACAACTTAACTTTAATAAGGGTGATTTGGTAAAATTACCCTATCATTTACTGCTTTTTAATCCTTGTGCTAAGTCAGTATAGTGGACAACAATTCTTGAACATAATAATTTATTATTACATGGGGTGTGCGTATATATGTGTGTTTTGGATTGGATGGGAATGGGTTTGTGTGGGTTTGTGTGTGGATGAGTGAATTAATTTTGATTTTTTCTATTTATTAATTTCAATTAACGACCTATGAAATTGTTATATATATATACATTTCTTGGAAATGAAGTACTCCGTATTACTCATGATATTAGCTTATTTTTAAGAAATAATTAACCACTACTAAGGTTTTGGAAGTGGAATTTCATTATATTTAAGATTTATTAACTTTCAAACTTGTTAATTAATTTTATAGAATTAATCAAATGGTAAATTAGTTTTACTTTTCCGTGTCATTTCACTATCTTCATTTTCATAATTGTTTTTTTTAAGGGGCAATGTGTCCCTATCATAATTTTACATGAAAAATATCTTAAAGCTCAAATCAGCTAGATATATTTTAAAAGATTTATTAATGGCATAAAAGAAATTCATATGTAAATAATATAAGATTTAATTATTCACAAATTTGAGGATAAGCACTAAAATTGTTGATTCAACTTCAACTTTTCATGTCTATTACATTAAAAAATTGAATTGAATACGTATATGACATCATTAATTGAAAATGTATCCATCCAACACACGTTGTTTCCATGGCTGACGACTTCTTTTTGTTTTTATCTATTATACCATCAATTAATCACTTTGAAAAAGGTAATTTTTTTTGAAAATCTTATATTTTGAATTTATCCACTTCATAGGGGTAAAATGGTAAACTCATTATGTCAATCATTGTTTTCTTAATAGGTATGCCAATTCAAAAGTGGACAAGTAATTAGGGACGGAGGGAGTATTTTTCTAAATTTAAATTTTGTATTCCACGTCCGATATATTTTCCTCTTTACTATCCAATGAGATTATATGACTTTGCTTTAACCCGCCCCACTTCACGTCACATATAGTTTTTGGGAAAATTGTATATAATAGCAAACTATTAATTCAAATTAAATGCTGTAAATATAGTTTGATTTAATTGTACCTCATAGCAAACTGTTGCTATTTCACCTCACTCCTGGTGAATCTCGCTCGCCACTCTCGTTCTCTCCCTCGCCTCTCTCATTTTTTATACAAACGCAAGTGTATAAAGTGCGTTTGTGTTTGTATAAAGCGCGAGAAAATTGTATATATACATATATTTTTGTTCCCCTCTCTCCCCTCTCCCAGATCTCGCTCTCCCCTCTCCCAGATCTCGCTCTCTCACTCGCCTCTCTCACTTTATACAAAAAACGCAAATTGTATAAATTGCGTTTGTGTTTGCATAAAGCAAGAGAAAATTGTATATATACATATATTTTCGTTCCCCTCTCTCCCCTCTCCCAGATCTCGCTCGCCACTCTCCCAGATCTCGCTCTCTCACTCGCCTCTCTCACTTTATACAAAAACGCAAATGAATAAAATGCATGAAAATTGTATATATACATGTATTTTCGTTCCCCTCTCTCCCCTCTCCCAGATCTCGCTCGCCACTCTCCCAGATCTCGCTTGCCACTCTCCCAGATCTCGCTCGCTCACTCGCCTCTCCCACTTTATACAATTGATCTTTTTGTATATGTATACCAAAGCAGATTATACAATTGCTTTCTTTTGTATATGTATAGCGAAATATATATATTTATGTTTGCTATGGAGCGCAATTATGCAAACTTTGCTATAGCATACAAATATGAATTTTGTGTTTGCTATATGTGCAAGTTGCTCATAGTTTTTTTATTTTTCAACCCGCTCCATCTTGGCATAAACCTGCCCACATAGATTTTTTCAATAATTTTTCTTTTTAATTAAGTTTGATATGAAAAATAAAATTATTTTCTCATTAAGTTGTATTAATTTAATTGATAATATAATTTAAAATTTTATTTTTTAGAGATCAATTAGAAAGCATGTGAGAAATTGTATTAGTTTTGATTGAACTATTTTCATTTACTATCTTCAATATTTTAGTTACTTCAAAGAAACTTTTAATTGATATTATAGTTTGAATAAAAATAATGAATTTGTCATGAGATTTGTGTATTCTTACTTGTGAAAGGTGCTCTATCACTCTTATATCATGTAAAAATTTTAAATTAAGTTTGAACCCACATAAAACCGTCATAGACACACAACTTGCCCCGCATTAGTTTAAAAAAAATATTTCAACATGTCCCGCACAACCTTAAAATCACCTCACCCCACATCCGCCCCATTGTCATCTCCACAAAAAAGGTGAAAATTCAAATAGCAAATCAACTTAGCTACTAAAATTCTCCAAAATTTGAGTACACTTTTTTTTTTTTTTTTTTTTAAAAAAATAAGTTAACAACTCAATAATACGATTTAAAGAGTCAAAATAATAAATTAAAACGGAGACTAATATTACAACATACAACGTCCTTGAAGGATAATTAACAAAGGAAATATCACCCTCACAAAAATAACAAAATACATACACAATAGTTTATTAATGAGTTTAACTTATATACATCAACAATATCATAAAAATTCAGTTAAACCATGTAAACATAGTTCTTTATACAATAGTATTATTGATGTATATAAGCTAAACCCTAGTAATACAACAGAATCAAAACAACAACTTTATTCAATAATATAAACACAATCCAAATAGTTAAGGGACTAAGAGGAGGTGCCAGTAGATGGGTTAATTTTTTTCTTATCATTCTTGAAAGGAGACAACATAGTTTGGCCTATCTTTTCAACAACCATTTCCAATCCTTCACTGACTTCTTATCTTTCTTTGGAAACACACTGCCATTTTTTGATATGCCTACTTTGCCCTTTTCATTATTATTCTCCATATCTCTTAAAATTAATTATGAATATGAGGAAGTGTAGTGTATATTGCTTTGTTGCTTTAACAATTGTGATGAATTGAAGAGTTTATATGTTAATTAAGGTATTTATAGGAGTTTTGAGGCCTTTGTTTATAATGTCATAAAAGTTTTCATGTAACTCTGGTTGAATTTCTATGTAATTAGCTTATGTATATGTGTGAGTGTGGGTTTTTGGATATTTCTGAGTCAAAAAAATTATAGTTTAATGATTTTGTTGTCCAAATAAAAATGAAAAAAGATTTAATATGTAATTTTCATAACTTGAATGACCATCCAAGAAATTAACTCTGGTACTTGAGCTAGGATATTATGTATTTATTGTCCAAGCTAAATTATCAAAAACTAATTTTTTTCTTGAAATGGAATATGTGTTTGTGTGAGTGTGTTAATTTAAATTACTGAAAACTAATAGGTGTTTGTGTGTTGGAGGGGTAATAGATTTGTGTGGGTTTGTAAATTAATTAGGATGACTTTTATTTTAATAATAATTCATGTGTATTTATCAATTTTCAGTTGACGATGAAATTGTTTTACATTTCTAGGAAATGTTCAAGTACTCCGTAATACTTATGATAATAGTTTATTTTTTTAAAAAAAATACTTAAACCAATCAAAGAGAAAATTGATTATACTTTTCCATGTAATTTCACTATCTTTATTACTAGTTTTGCCTCGTAAAATATATAAATTCTAGTTTTTTTTTAAAAAAGGAAGCACGTACCTATAATAATCTTAGATGACAAAAAAAAGTTATTTCTACAACCAAAATATATAAATAGAAATGAAAATAATCAAAGAAAAATAAAGTAAGTATACAGATTCATTGTGTTTTTTTTTTTTAAAAAAAACCAATACTCTTACACTTGTCAAGGGTTTGGATTAATTTGTCCCAGGACACTGTTTCCCAATATCAGCAATCAATATTATAAAATTTTAGCAACAAACAGAGTAAATAACACGACACTTGTTGTTTTTATTTGAAAACTTATGCCAAGAAAAAAAGAAGAAATAAAAGAATTCTTTTTGCTTTTAGTAAGAAGCAAATTTCGTTTAATATTGTGCCAGATGAGGTGAAGCCTCTGAGAGAATTTATAGTCATCAACAGGTACGATGGTGACTATTGGAAAGGGGGTAAATTTAGTTTCTAACGAAGGCAGATACCTTTTTGTTCGAAAGAAACAGGTTCTTTCCTTGTAAATTTTAAATAATTCTGCAAATTAATAAATTAATATTAATATCAGGACAAAGGAAATAAATTAGTGAAAACGAAAAATAAGTTTGGTCCAAAAATCCATCAATTAATCACATCTTTAGCCAAAGTCAAGTTGAGCGATCACAATAGTACAAGAGATCGTCGCTCTTTTTAAGTAACTAAAAGAAGTATTTCTTTTTAAAAGCACAAAGATCTACTCTTCAGTACTGAAGTTATTTATGAAGAAGAAGAAGAAGAAGAAGAAGGAGAAGGAGAAGGAGAAGGAGAAGGAGAAGGAGAAGAAGAAGAAGGAGGAGAAGAAGAAGAAGGAGAAGAATATTTTTGTTATTCAAATCTTGTGTAGTTACATTGTAGATCTCCTCTTTATAGTAGTTGTGATATCTAATCACACTTAGCTATCCTAACCGACTTACACCTAATTGTAACTGTCTTAACTAATTAATGGAAAGTTAGTTACACAGTAACAGTGGTTAGGGAACACATATGGAGGACCAAGTTCACACATTTGATTCTGTCTTGTTCTTCTCATTCTCAACACTCTCCCTCAAGCTAGAAAGTGAGAGGACGTTCAAAACTCCTTGCTTGGAGCTAAGATGTTGAAGTTGCACTTTTGTGAGTCCTTTAGTGAGCAGATCATCTGGTTGATCTTGTGTAGGAATGTACTTGGTAGACATTAACCCTTGTGTGATTTTTCTCTTATAAAATGACAATCAATCTCAATGTGTTTAGTCCTCTCATGATAGATTGGATTGGCTGCAAGTTGCATAGCAGCTTTGCTGTTAGTGTGTATGTTGATATGTAGTGAAACTTCAATATTGAGTTCCTTCGTTAAACCTTTCAACCATATAATTTCTGTTACAGTGATTGCAATGCTCCTGTATCCAGCTTCAGCTGAACTTCTAGAAACAGTTTTTTGTTTCTTTGACTTCCGTGAAACTAGAGACCCTTCATACTGCACAAAGTAACCAGTTATTGACCTTCTTGTTAGAGGGCAAGAGGCCCAATCTGCATCACAATAAGCAATGATAGTATTCTTTGAGTAACTGGAAGTAGTAGACCTAGTCCTGGTTGGTTTTTCACATATCTCACAATCCTTAATGCGGCAGTCATACATGACTTCTTAAGCTGTTGTAGAAATTGACTTAATGTTTGAACCCCATAGGAGATGTCAGGCCTTTTCATGGTTAAATAAAGTAGTTTGCCCACTATCCTTTGATAATCTCCTTGATTAGTTAAGGGATCATCTTCTGTCATCTGTGTCTCTTCATCATATTGTTTGGTAGTCAATTTGGAGTTGGTATCAATTAGATTTCTAGCTGATTTAGCTGCACTTAGACCAGTTTCAGAAATTAATTCTAGTGCATACTTTCTTTGATGCATTAGAATGCCTTGCTTTGATCTAGCAAACTCAATATCTAAGAAGTACCTTAACTCTCCCAAGTCTTTCATTTTTAAAGTTTGCTTCAACTGATCCTTTGTTTCTTCATTTAGAAGTAGATTACTTCCAGTGATCAACATATCATCCACATAGATGAGAACCAAGTATCATACCTATTGTTGTCTTCTTGATGAATAAAGAGTGATCATATTCACTTTGTTTGAACTCAAATTTCAGTAATGCCAGAGAGAGTTTTGCATTCCATTGACTTGGTGCTTGTTTTAGCCCATAGAGGGATTTAGTGAGTCTACACACTTTATTCTCCCCCTGACTCTTAAATCCCTGAGGATGGTCCATGTAAATCTCATCAAGTAGGTCCTCTTGTAGGAAATCATTGAACACATCCATCTAATGAATGTCATTGCCTTTGAGCTGCAATAGTTAGTACTGTTCTCACAGTCTTCATCATTACCGCTGGACTGAATGTCTCCTTATAATCAATTCCTTCCTTTTAGCTATAACCTTTTGCTACTAGCCTTGCCTTATATCTCTTTATTTCTTCTGTGCTCTTATATTTGATCTTATAGATCCATTTGCATCCTATAGGCACCTTTCCCTTTGGAAGAGTAACTACTTCCCATGTATGATTATTTTATAGTGCATCAATCTCAAATTGCATTGCCTCAACCCACTTAGGATCAGAAACAACTTCTTTGTAGCTTGTAGTTTCTGTATTGGCAGAGATATTAGACAAATATGTTTGATATGAATGATTTACCTGGTCATATGACAGGTATTTGTCCAAAGAATATGGAGTATGTTTAGCAAGGAGAGATATAAAATCTTTCTTCCATAGTGGTGGTTTTTTCCCCTTGTAGATCTTCTATTTTCTTCTTGTTTCACCAATGGACCTGTTTCAGGAACCTGATCTATATTAAGTGCAGGATTAATGGTTTCCGCAGACACCTCCTCAGATGAACCTGTTCTTTGATCCTGATCAACAATGATTAATTGATGTGGTGATTTAGTGACAGAAGCTGGTTGTCCATCATTTAAACCAGTGAACCTGATGTCACGCTCCGAGCCTACACCCTGGACGGGACCGGCACCCAGAGACCATTTCTGGCCCCAAGCGAACCCTTGGCCTGGCTTTCTTAACTCAGCGGAACCTAACTCAACAGAAAACTCAATGCAAACGCAAGGTTACAATTACAACTTAACTTATAACATCTTGCCACAAAGGCAACTCGAGTCTCAAAATAGAATATTTACATTTATACATAGATGAGAGACTCAAAACTAACTGACTGACTGTCTGTCTAAGAAGCCCTTAAAATACTGAGATGGATGTTGGGACAGACCCCGCAACATCCTAATAAAACAAAAACTAAGAACACAAAATAATTGAGTCCTCCGGAATGCAAGGAGGCTCACCACTGACTCTGGAGTGCTCAGCTGGATCAACGACGTGCAAGATGTTGATCCGGGGTACCTGTATCTGCATCATAAGACGATGCAGGCCAACTGGCATCAGTACATGTAATGTACGAGTATGCGAGCTGGAAAACTAAGCAACATAGGCTAGAAGGGAATCTGGAAGAAACTGAAAAGCTTACCTTGCTCAACTCAACTCAACCTGACTGACTTCTTTCAATATAAGGCAATTTAAAACAAGTGCGATATAAAGAAAGACTGTTTAAAATATGCTATAAACTCTATGTGTATACAAGGATACAATAAGCCTGAGATGTATATAGAAATACAATAAAACTGATGTATATAAAATACAATAATTTCTGTGTATAAAAATACAATAACTGCTGTGGGAGTTTCTCTAACCGACAACCATCACGTAAGAGCTATAGTGATGATACAGCGATTGACCTCACGCTGCCAGAACATCTTATACCCGGCCAAAGGTATAAGACCTGAACTGCCTAATGGATCCACTAGTCTAATCTGGAAAGGATTCATCTAAAAAGTATGATCATTTTCTACCCATGGTGGCTAACATGGTTCTATGGGGGCTGTGGGTTCTTTGAACGCTCCCCCAATTCGGTGCTCGATACTACTCCCAAAAATGTACTGGCTCTTATGTTTTTAAAACATATTTATTCCTGCTGATATGAGATAATTACTCAAAACTAGCGCGAAGGCTCTTTGGAAATCTCAGTTTCCAACCTTGTTTAAATGTAAAGACATTTCTTTAAAACTTCTTTGGGAATACATAGTTCCCTAATAACTTTGAGAAATGAACTCAACTTTAAACTCTTGACTCTTTACTCTTTACTTGACTTGCAACTTGAGCCTTAGAATGAAGTTAAAACGTTCAATAAAGACTCTTGAAAAGCTTGGAGGACTTGCTTGAACTAACTTCTTAACTTCTAAGCTTGACTTCTAATTTCACTTGACTTCTAACTCGACTTGACTTGGAAACTAACTTCACTTGAATTGGAAACTAACTTCACTTGACTTGGATTCTGAATTCAAGGGTAATGATTTGTGTTTGGAAAGACCCCATGATGATTAGGAATAATTTAGGACAGCTAGACTTAAGAAAAATTTCGAAATTTAATTCTGAAAACAGATCAGATTCTATTCACAGAAGGAACACAGCTGCAACGCAGACTTGTTTCCCTGAAAGCAGCCTTCCTTTTCTCCTTCATGATGCCAACTCTAACCGTCTTAACTTCAAAGGTTCTTTTACCAAACACTTGGGGTCATAAACCCCTGAACATACAGTGGATTCCACTAAAAAACACAACTAAATTCTGTCCCAAATCAGCAAGAACTTCAACAACACAACCAACAACTTCAACAACCAAAATAAATCTTTTCTTGGAATTAAAAACGAGTTGGTGTGTGGGGGTATGAACCAACCAGCACTAAGGATCATAAAATCCCTCATTATACAATATATTTCAACTCAAATACGCAACCCAATCATGTCCCACAACCAACAATAACTTCCACAACACAACTAACAACATCAACAACAACTAACAACTTCAACAACTTCAACAACAAATCCAATCTCTTCTCAAATCATAAAAAATGAGCTTGGTGTGTGGGGGGAAAGGATTAACCCACACTAAAGACTCACATACCTTGATAGGTATCACCCCCGACGAAAATCCACGATGATCTTGACGAATCTCCTTGATCTCCTCTTCTTCTCTTCTTCTTCTCTTCTTCACTCTCAAGAACCCTAACTTTCTCTCTTTTAAAATGGGATAAAATGATCCAAATCAGCCTAACACACAATATAACCTCAAAAGAAATGATTTGTGAAAAGACCAAAATGCCCTTAAATTTCCGGACGGACTCCCTGCCAATTGCCCCAACTTTCAAAGGGCATAACTCGCTCATACGAACTCGGAATCGAGCAAACTCGGTGGCGTTGGAAAGATCGTTCCACAAGCTTCACAACCATAACTGGAACTACTCCTAACTCATCCTGAGCTAGGAGTTAAGACTGTTCAAAGTTGGCCAAAAACTCACTGATTTCCACACTTAGCCAAATTTCCAGATTTTTGAACTTAGCCAAATTTCCAAATTCTGGACTGCCAAATTTCCAGATTTTAAATTTTGCCAAAAATGACTATTTCCAAATTCAAGCTTCTTCATATTCATTTTAAATTGTTGGATGTTACACTTGAACAGAGGTGTATGTTGTTGATCTTCTGTTTTGAAAGGAAATATGTCTTCCTTGAATATTACATCTCTGTGTACAAAGAAAACATAAGAAGTTAGATCATATAACAAGTAACCTTTTTGAGTGGTTGTGTAGCCTAAATGAACAACCATTATGGACCTACTCTTTAGTTTATCAGGTTCTTGTATAATTTTAGCAAAACACAAACTGCCTAACACTCTGATATGTGACAATGTAGGTTGTTTTCTAAATAACTTTGTAAAAGGAGTTTTGTTATTAATAACATGACTAGGAATTCGGTTTATAATATATACTGCAGCTTGAACACATAAACCCCTAAACTTAATTGGAATGTTTCCTTGAAATCTAATAGCTCTTGTAAGCACAAGATTATGCCTATGTTTCCTTTCAACAATACCATTTTGCTGATGAGTATAAGTACATGAAGTTTGATGTACTATGCCTAAAGAAGTAAACATGGTTGAACACACATTATTCAAGAATTCTGTACCATTATCAGTCCTTATGCACTTAATAGTTTTATCAAATTGTGTTTTTAACATGGACTAGGAATTGTTGAACAATGGTACACATATCAAATTTTAGTTTTAACAGAAAAACCCATGTATATCTAGACATGCCATCTACCACGGTAAGAAAGTTTTTTTTTTCATCATAAGTGGAGGTTTTATAAGGACCCCATAGATCCATGTGAACTAAATCAAAACATGCAAAACTTTTAGAGGTGCTAACTGTGAAATGTATCCTTGTTTGCTTAGCACAAGGACAAATAGTGCATTTATTAAGTGTCTCAGTTATACTACTTAAATCTGATGACAACATTTTCTTTAACATGCCCACATCTTCTATGCCACAAGTCTATATTTAGTTTAGAATCTACTTTTAGTAATGGAATAGAACAACTAGTTGCATTATTGACATTTCTTGAACTTGTATTGCTTGACAGTATGTATAGTCCACCATCTTCTTTACCAATAATTTTCACCTTCCCATGTGAGAGATCCTGAAATATACAGAAGTTAGGAAAAAAAGGAGAAGAACAGTGCAGTTCCTTAGTGAGTTTAAATACTGATAAAAGATTAAATTGAAATTGTGGTACTTGGAGAATTCCAGTGACCACATCATTGTTAGGTAGGACATTGGAGCCAATAAACTCAACTAAGGAAACATCACTATTGGGTAAATGTACTTTCTTTGGTTTATCAACCTTGCAAATAGTGGACTTATTTAAAGAGTTCAAATCTGACACTATGTGATTAGTAGCACATGTATCAATAATCCAACAAGGAATAGAACCAATATTGGTAGTGGAGTTGAAACAAGTGTTTGTACCTGATCCATTTCCTACTACATTAGTTGAATGAACTTGTTCTGGAGCTTTGTTTAGAAACTGGAGCAATTGTTGATATTGATCCTTTGATAGATGACAAGGTTTTAATTGATTGTTCCCTCCATTTGAAGTCTGCCATAGTCACTTGCAGTGAGTTGAGTAGAATGATCTGTAGTCAGATCTTTGTGAGGAACAGGAACCTATTCTTGAGACCCTGTACCTTCCATCATTGCATTATATGAAGTGTTAGGTTCTTTATTTTTTAACCTAAAATCTTGAGGGTACCCTATTAACTTGTAACACATATCTCTAGTGTGATTCTTAAGCTTACAACAATCACAATACAGATTCCCAACCTTCTTGACCTTCTGAGTACCACCATTTCTTGAGTACATAGCTAACTCATACACTTGTTGTCCAACACTAGGATTAGAACCTAATATTTCTGTTGTAGCCACTACTGATTTTTTACTCTCATCAGACATAACCATTGAATATGCTTGATTTACTGATAGTAGTGGACTCATCAACAAGATCTAAGACTTTGCTTGTAAGTAAGAGTCATTTAACCCCATAAGGAACTGAAATAATTTGAGTTTTTGCAGATGTACCACATACTCTTTGGATTTGTCACATTCACATGAGGGGGTAGGCACCACAACTTCAAATTCCTCCTGCAGTCCTTTCAATCTTAAGAAGTACACAGACACAAAACTTGTTCGTTGAGTTATAGTGGCAATCTCTTGATGTAAATTGAATGTTCTTGACCCATCTATCTTGTTAAACCTTTTATACAGATCCTCCCAGACATTTTTAGCATATGTTGCATACATGATGCTTCCAAGAAGCCCGTTCTCTACAAAATTCATGAGCTAGGATAATACAACAACATTCACCCTTTCCCAGATACTTTCTAATCCTGGAAATTTATCCTTTGGGCATGATCCATCCACTAATCCTATTTTATTTCTTCCTAACAGGGCTACCTTTATCGACCTATATCACATAGAATAATTCTCAGCACCACTTAATTGAAAAGATATGATCTGATTTCCACTTACATCAAACTAGTGGAGAAATAGGGGATGATTATAATCAATAGCTGAAGTTGGATTTCTAGTTCCAGCTCCTGAACTTGATTCTGCATTTGAGCCAAAAATTGTTGTAGCATTTGTGCCGTTCGTCATTGCGTTTCTTTGCACACTTGTGATCGATCAATCTTAGCGGAATTGTTGATTGATTTATTCAACTAGGAATACCAGTTGATAAAGCTCTGATACCATGAAGTTATTTATGAAAGAAGAAGAAGAAGAAGAAGAAGAAGAAGAAGAAGAAGAGAGAGAAGAATGAGGAGAAGAATATTTTTGTTATTCAAATATTGTGTAGTTACATTGTAGATCTCCTCTTTATAGTAGTTGTGATATCTAATCACACTTAGCTATTCAAACTGACTTACACCTAATTGTAACTGCCTTAACTAATTAATGGAAAGTTAGTTACACAATAACAATGGTTAGGGAACACATATGGAGGACCAAGTTCACACGTGTGATTCTGTCTTGTTCCTCTAAGTTATTTTCTTCAATTTCCCAACTCACATTACAACTCATCTTTTATCGTTCAACTAGCTAGATGTGTTTTAAAAAATGTGCACCAGCTTGATGTCCCCTGAATTTTTTTACTACTTACTATATTCATAATTTTCATTGCTATTATATATGTTACTTTATTAATATTGCATTGTTGCGTATGAAATAGAAGTATTGATAAGATAACCAATTTTTTTTTAGCGTTTGTAAGTGTTCCCTTCGGCATTATAGAATGTGATTTTAATATATAATACCTTAAATTTTCACCTTATTTGAAAATAAAAAAGTGACTAGTCCACTTAGTATAAAACAAAAAAATTAACAAAGAAGTAACATTATTGGGGAGGAAAATTAAATAAACGAAAATGGAGACTATACAAACATACAACGTCCTTAGCTTGTAGAATAATTAGTATCACAAAAATAACATAATACTAAACAATAATTTATTGATGAATTTAACTTACATGCATTAACAGTATCGTACGTAAGAAATCATGTAAACATTCTTTATAATATTGCCAATGTATATAATTTAAACTATCGGAATACATATGAATTACATAAATATTTTATTCAATAATAATACCACTATCCAAAAAACACAAGTTCATTGGGACTAAGAATAGTTGGTGCCATAAGAGGGGTTAATCTTTTTCTTATCATTCTTGAAAGTGGATACCACAGTTTTGCCTATCTTTTCAGTAACCATTGCCTTCACTGATTTCTTATCTTTCTTTGGAAACACACTTTCATTGTTTGATGTGCCTACTTTGCCCTTTCCATTATTCTCCATATCTCTTCTCTTACAAATAATTAATTAAATATGAGGAAGTATAGTGTATTGTTTTGTTGCTTTATGTTGTGATGCTTTGAGGAGTTCATATATATGTTGAGGTATTTATAGGAGTTTCACCTTATTTGAAAATAAAAAAGTGACTAGTCCACTTTAGTATAAAAAACAATTAACAAAGAAGTAGCATTATTGAAAGAGGAAAATTAATAAACGGAAATGGAGACTCGTATAACAACATACAACGTCCTTAGCTTGTTGGATAATTAACTAAAGAAACATCACAAAAATAACATAATACTGAACATTAATTTATTGATGAATTTAACTTGCATGCATCAACAGTACAGTAAGGAATCAAGTAAATTGTGTAAACATTCTTTACAATATTGTCATTGTATATAATTTAAACTATCGGAATCCATATGAATTACATAAATACTTTATTCAATAATATTACCACAATCCAAAAAATCAAAAAACAAGTTCATTGGGACTAAGAGGAGGTGCCATCAGAGGGGTTAATCTTTTTCTTATCATTCTTGAAAGTGGACACCTCAATTTTGCCTATCTTTTCAATAGCCATTGCCTTCACTGACTTCTTATCTTTCTTTGGAAACACACTTCCATTCTTTGATGTGCCTTCTTTGCCCTTTCCATTATTCTCCATATCTTTGTTGATAATATATATATAACTAGTAAATAAAACTGTGTCGTTCTTTCTAACAACTTAAATTTTAGATGAAATGATCACACAGTACTTCAACAATCTCTTCTATTAGTATTTATGAATATGAGGGAGTATATTAATGCTTTGTTGCTTTTAGCTTGTGATATTTTGAGGAGTACCTATGTTAAGGTATTTATAGTTTTGTGGCTTTTGTTTATGGTCATGAAAGTTTTCATGTAACTTTAGTTGAATTTCTGAGTAATTAGCTTATGCAAGATTAAAGGAAGACCGTTAATTATTTCTTGCATGGAATGTGTGAGTGTGGGTTTTTGGGGTTTGAGTAAAAAAAAATTGTTGTATGATTTTGTTGTGCAAATAATAATTAAAAAAAAGTAATTTTCGGATTGTTAATTTTAATGTGAAGTCATGTGTGTTATTAAGAAATTGTGTGTGTGGATGAGCTAGGAAAATAATTTTCATGCTAATTTAAATTACTGAAATCTAATTTTCTATATAGTTTTTTTATTTATTATTGCATAGTTGTGTGCGTTGTTGGGGTAATAGGTTTGTGTGGGTTTGTAGATTAATCAGGATGACTTCTAATTAATTTGTTATACATTTCTAGGAAATGTTCAATTTATTTTAAAAGAATAGTTAACCAATTGAAGAGAAAATTGATTTTATTTTTCCATGTAATTTCACTATCTTCATTACTAGCGCTTTGCCTTGTAAAATATATAAATAGTAATTTTTTGTATAGGAAGCATGTCCCTTTCATAATCTTACCTAGAAAAGTATCTTAAATCTCAAATAATCAGCTAACTAGGTGTGTTTTAAAATATATATTAATGGCACAAAGAAATTACTATGTAAGTAATATAAGATTTAATGATTTCGCAAATTCAGGGATAAGGACACTCAAATTATTAATTTCAACTTCAATTTTTCATGTCTATACCTTTGCTTGAAAACTTTATGCTTAATACATAGAATACTTTCTAAAATTAACAATTAATGTAATTTCTGGTTGGATTTCTAAGTTAGTGTCACGACCCGAGCCTACACCCTGGACGTAGCCGGCACTCGAAGACCATTGCTGGTCCCCAAGCGAACCCTCATCATGGCTGACTACAAGCGGAAAACTGATTCAAGCATACAAAGCTTAAAAACTGAAATAAAAGTTCATAAAACTTAAATACAAACTTTAAGTCCAAAGAAAACTCTGTATAATAGAATATATACAACTCACCATAAAAAGGCAACTTTAGTCTTTAAAACATTTAACAAAATAAATGAATACTTCTAAAACTCTACTGTTCATCTATGAAGCCTCTAAATGACAATGATGGAAGTGTGGACAATACCCACGACCTCCTAACAACTGAAAGTAAATGGAATCCTCCGGAAGCAATGAGGCTCACCATAGCTAATTCGAACTTTCGGATGTATCAACGAAGCTCTTGTTGATGATCCTGAATACCTGTGTCTGCATCATGAGAAGATGCAGGCCAAATGGCTCAGTACGTGGAATGTACGAGCATGTAAGGGGAATTCTAAAACATAAACATAAGCTTGAAACTTGATAAAAAAGAAACATACTTGCCTCTTTTCAATCTTACTCAACTCAAGGAATACTCCAAACTACTCAAACTTACTCAACTCAGAAGTACTCAAGGATAAGATACTTAACTCCAAGATTAGATACTCAACTCAAGGATATGATATTCGACTCTGGATACTCAACTCTGGATACTCAACTTTGAATACTCAACTAAATATGACTGAACTCATTTCAATATAAAGCAATTTAAAACAAGTGCAATATAAAGAAACAAAATGTTTAAAAACATGCTGTCAAATCTGTGTGTACGCAAGGATTCAACATAACTCTGAAAAGTATATAAATATTCAATAAACTGATGTATATAAAAATACAATAACTTCTGTGGGAGTTTCTCTAACCGACAACCATCACATAAGAGCTATAGTGATGATACATCGATCTACCTCACGCTGCCAGCGCATCCTATAACCGACCAAAGGTATAGAACCTGAACTGCCTAATGGATCCACTAGTCTATTTCGAAAAAGGTTCATCTAAAAAGTATGACCCTTTTCTACCCATGGTGGCTACATGGTTTATGGAGGCTGTGAGTTGTCTGAACTCTCCCCCATATCGGTGCTCAATACTACTCCCAAAAATATACTAGCTCTTATGTTTTAAAAAAACATACTTCTTTCTGCTGATTTGAGATAATTGCTCAAAAACTTAGCTCAAAGGTTATCTTGGAAATCTCAGTTTCCCTGCTTGCTTCATTTAGAAAGCTATTACTCTTTTCTGAAAACTA